>NW_012267275.1:7758066-7767417 GCF_000151885.1 Dipodomys ordii | reverse complement strand
CTGTGGTCCGGGTGTTGGGGTAGGGAGTCTAGGTCAGGGTCTGGGGATTCCCTCAAGCTCTGGTCTCCCTTGAGAGATGCACTGTCCCCTGTTAAGTACTCACCCTGGAGCTGGTTGTTTCTGTGTGGTGTAGGTCGTCAGTTGTTGCAATCCGAGTTCAGTTGGGGTGGTTGCGGGCTGGGTTGGGCAGCCCCCGCCGGGTCATTGTGATCGCGATCGGGCGGGTGGTCTGCCGACAGGTCCCTTTGTCGCGCTGCTGGTGCCGGGCGGCTTTGGCGGGATGGAGCCTCTCCGCTCCGGTGGAGAGTGAGGGGTGGGGGTGGGATCCTCGTGGAGAATCCCGGCTGGTAGGTTTCTCTGTTCCTGGCAATCCGCTGTTCTGTGAACCGGTACCTGGTGATCTGCAAGTGGCCCCCTGTGTCTCTGGGGGCTCCGGCAGCCCCCGGCAGCCCCCGCCAGGCCAGCTGGCCGGCGGCTTGGCGCTCTGCCGCGCGGCCAGTAAAGGTTGGGGGAGGGGTCTTCGCTCTTCTCTGTTCTGAAATTCTTCTTTTCCTCTCTTTTTTTGTTATTTTCCACCTCTGGTTTTTCTCTGAGTGTTCGTCTTTTTGTTGTTGTCGGTCTCTTGGGGAGATTAAGCGTTGGAACTCGAACTCTCTTTTTGTTTGGAGAGAGCTGTGGCGTTTCCCTACTGCCCCGTCGCCATCTTGGTCCCCCCTCCGTGATTTGGGTTTTGATTTATAATGTTTGACATTTATAACAGTGAAAACACCTTATTCTAAAAAAATTCTGATGATATGCCTTCCAAGAATCCTGAAATATACAAAGATAAGGTTTATTAAAATGCATTACAATAGCAGTGGGAGTAACATAAGAGGATTAGAACAGGAAGTAATACTAATGAGAAGTAAAATTCTCTCCATGTTTAAAAGAAAATATGACATTTGGTATTGTGTCTGTAGTTCCATAATGTGTTTCATATGAATATTTCAAATGTTCATGATGTGATTATAAAGGTGTCAGGTTAACACAACAGATGGGGGAGAAAAAGGGCTGAAAAAAACTTGGAAATCTTGCATGTTTAAGAAAAAAATGATTTCATAGCACTGGTATAGTAGCTGAAAGTTTGCATTTGTTATTGTGGTCATAATAATGATAGCATTATTTTACATCAATTACTAACATAAAGGAAATTAATAGACAACAACATTGTTTCAATGTGTATTTACTATTTAGTGTTAACATATTTTATATTTTTATTGTAAAGATATTGTACAGAGAGGTTAGTTACATGAGTAAGTTAATGAGTACATTTTCTATCAAGACTTGTTACCCCCTCCTTTTTTTTCCCCTACCAGCCCTTCCTTCCTCACCTCCCACCCCAAGTTGTAAGGTTCATTTTCAACATAGTACCAAGTACATCTCATTATTAAAATTGGTTAACCTGTATCTGAATGCCTAGCTAGAGCAGTAAGACAATATGCAAACATAAAGGGGATCCAAATAGAGAATGATGAAGTAAAACGCCCTCTTTGTAGATGACAAGCTCTTGTATTTAAAGAACCCCATGGTTCTTTCTTGGGACTCCAGTCCCAAGTAATTCCAGCTGATTCAAAACTTTGGCAAAGTAGCAGGGTATAAAAATTGACCCTCAAAAATCAATGGCTTTTCTGTATGCCAATAACAAGAAGAGCACACCCGAAATCAGGAAAGCAACTCCGTTTGTAACAACCCCACAAAAAATAAAATACCTAGGAGTTAGTGTTAAATACTGAAGCGAACAAGTTGCCCAAATATGCAACAAAAAGCAGAGTAATGAAAGCTCTCCTGTGACTCCTTTCACCTACTAAAGAGATCAGGTTTTATGGGTTTATGAAGAGCTTGGTGGTCACCAAAGTATGTGAGAGGACCCCTGAATCAACCTTCCCTTAGCATTTTTATGCACTAATCCTGGTCACAGGACTACTTTCCATGATACCAAAACATGGAAACTGTTGGTTCCATAGCTCTCATTGTTCAGTCTCGGTTTTAGATTGATAAATAGCCTGCTTGTCTTAGAATTTTTTTCTTTTCTGTCAGCCATGGGGCTTGAACTCTAGGCCTGAATGCTATCCCTCAGCTCTTCAGATCAAAGTGAGTGTTCTACCACTGGAGTCACAGCACCACTTCTGTTTTTCTGAGTGGCTTATTGGAGATAAGAGTCTCACAGACTTCCCTGCCTGGGCTGACTTTGAACTGCAATCCTCAGATCTCAGCCTCCTGAGCAGCTAGGATTATAGGCATGAGCCACCAGTTCCCTGGTCTATCTTGTAATTTTTTAACCTAACATCAAGCCTGACACGTTATATAGGAAGTAGTGCATTCAACATTTCTAAGTAATCATCTTTACAAGTAATATATGGTCTAGAGCTCACTTTAGGACATTTTTGTGAAGAATTGCTCATTGAATAGAAATCTTATCTTGTCTAAGGAGAAAACTTTACTCATTCTTTTCCTCCCAGGTTGTGTATCAATGTGGCAACCATATTGAGAGACCATGAAAGACAAATAAGTCAAGAAATAGAGTTGGGTAGATAAGTGTGAATGGCTGGAGAGCACTCGTGCTCTGAATCAAGTCTGATTTATCTCTATATTTTTACTGTGCATGGGATAAGGAAAGGTGTCTACAGTGGTGTCTCCAATGCCATAGAACTGAAGACTCAGTAGATGTTAAGTGAGCAGCCTACAGTTAGTGTCCTATCAACTAGCTATGTAGACTGAATAATAAAATTATTGTGTTCTAATAATTCAAGTATATGATTTTGTATTAAAAGGATTAACCTTTCCATAATATTTTTCTTTTTCCCATTGCTGCTCAGAAGCAATATTTGAGCCTTCAGAACATGTGGCTTGTTAAGAACAACTCAGTTTACCTGGAGGTACTGGTCCCTTCCACATAGTATATACCAATAGTGAGGGTCTGTGGATGCATGAAGGATTCAGAACCTCTCCAGGAACATGAAAATAATATGTCTTTGTGATGGAATCCCATTAACACCTGAATGTCACATAAGCTATCCTGGTGTGCAGCATATATATATATATATATATATATATATATATATATATATATATATATATATATATATATATATATATATATATATATATATTCTGACATTTGTTGCTGAGAGAAGTTTATCAGATGAAAACAACTAGAAGGTATTCAGAATTCTGCTCTATATGCATCCTCTGTGTTTGATGTTAACCTGCACCGTGCCATTGTGGTGCATTATATCTGTGAGCAAGTTATCTTTCTGTGAATATTGTAAGACAATCTGACAGTGTCTCTGAAACTAAATGTAGAATGCAACATCTCCAACATTATGGTTAATGTTGGAAGTAACAGTAGTTTGGAGAACTCCTCACCTGTGTACATAGTTTACAAATTATACACAGTCACAAATGTGAAAAGGTGGCATTGTTTATTTTAATTTATATTTAATTATGTACTATATCTGGTTCTTGTAGAGATTTGTTTTTACTAACCTGGAACTACTCTTATCCTTCTTAGGCCACCAATATAGCTGGGATAAGAGTATGCACTACAAAACCCAGCTTATTGGTTGATGGAAATTTGCTAATAGTTTCCCTGATTTATTCCTGAACCACAATCTTCCTCTCAAATAGCTAGGGTACAGGCAAGTACCACCATGCCAGGCATAGTGCATCATTTGACATACCATCTCATTAACTTGCTTTTTGCTTTGTATATTTTGTCTTGGATAGTCTCAGAATATGATCTACTTACTTCTGCCTCCAAAGTAGTTGTATGTATGTACAAGTATGAGCCACTGTGAATGCTCCTGGTTCTTACTTTGTTATCAGAAATTGTTACTGGTGACATATAAAAGTCACTTGTAATGAAGGACTTCTAAGATGAAAACTTTAAAAAACTGAAAAAAGAAATTAAAGCAGAACAAAGGAAGTGGGAAAAACCTCCCATGCTCCTGGATTGGGAGGATTAACATCCTGAAAATGTCAATACTGCCAAAAACGATCTACAAATTCAATATAATACCTATCAATATCCCAACCTCATTCTTCAAAGAAAAAGAAGAAGGAATCAAAAAATTCATATGGAACAATAAAAGCCTCCAAATAGCAAAATCAAATCTCAACAGAAAGAACAGTGCTGGAGGAATATTAATACCTAACTTCAAACTCTACTGCAAAGCCATAGTAATCAAAGCGACTTGGTACTGGTACAAGAATAGACCAGAGGATCAATGGAATACAACTGAAGACTGAGAAATGAACCCACAGACCTAGAGCCACTTAATCTTCGTTAAGGGAGCAAAAAACAAGCAAAAACAAACAAGAGAAAAGAAAGACAGCCTTTTCAGTAAATGGTGCTGGTAAAACTGGTTAAAAACCTGTAAAAAACTAAAGCTAAATCCTTATGTATCATCCTGCACCAGAATCAACTCCAAATGGACCAAAGTCCTTGTAATCAGAGCAGATACCCTGAAAACATTACAGGATGGAATAGGAGAAACCCTAGGTCTCCTTGGCACAGGCCAAACTTTTCTTCATAGAGACCCAGAAACACAACAAATCAAAGAAAGGTTGGACAAATGGGATTGCATTGAATTGCAGAGCTTCTGCATGGCAAAGGACACAGCTAGCAAGATCAATAGAAAGCCCACGGATTGGGAGAAGATCTTCACTAGCCATACAATGGACAAGGGCTTCATATCTAAATACTATACTAGATACTTAGAACTCAAAAAATTAAAATCTCCCCAAAACAAATCTTCAAAGAAACAACTGCTCAATAAATAAGTGGGCTAAAGACTTAAAGAGAGACTTCTCTGAAGTAGAAATAAGAATGGCCAATAGACACATGAAGAGATGCTCAACTTCTCTAGCCATAAAAGAAATACAAATCAAAACAACATTTAGATTCCACCTCACCCCAGTTAGAATGGTATAATCAAGAATTCTAATAACAGCAGATGCTGGAGGGGATATGGCCAAAAGGGAACCTTACTGTATTATTGGTGGAAATGTAAACTTGTTCAACCACTTTGGAAAGCAGTATGGAAGTTCCTCAAAAGATTCCATTTTGACCCAGCAATCCCACTTTTGGACATTTACCCAAATGATCACAAACAAGACCATACTAAAACTACCAGCACAACTATGTTCATTGCACCATTATTCACCATAGCTAAGATATGGAACCAACCAAGATGCCCCTCAGTAGATGAATAGATCAAGACAGTGTAGTATATATATAATGGAATTCTTTTTTTTGTAAGGTTTTTATTGTGAAAATACTGTACAGAGGGGTTACAGTTACATGAGCAAGGTAATGAGTGCATTTATAATCAAGGATTTACAAATATATTAGGCTTATTTCTTTTTTATATGTTTACAAAAATTTATTTAAAATTATTTTTAAATAATTGAACAAAGAGATTTCAATTCAACAAGTGAGTTTGGTCCTGTTTTTGACATGTAATTTGAGTTTTGTTTTGTGCTGGTTCTGGGGTTTGAACACAGGACCTGGGCATTATCCCTGAGCTTTTGTGATCAAGGCTAGCATTCTACCAGTTAAGCCACAGACAAACCCAAGAGATTTAATGTTCTGGGTGATAAGAATCTCTTGGGTTTGTCTGCCCAGGTAGGTTTCAAATCATGATCCTCATATCTCAGCCTCCTGAATAGTTAGGATTAGAGGAATGAGCCACCAGTTCTTGGCATGATTTGAATTTTTAAAAATCTTTATGCAATGGAATTCTATGCTTTTATCAGAAAGAATGACACTGCCCCACTTGTGAGGAAATGGAAAGATGGAAAAAATTATATTAAGTAACATATGCCAGACATATGCCAAAAATACAGGTCCTATGGTTTCCCTTATCTGTGATAACTTATATATGTCTAGGACAAACCGAAAAAGTCAAAAGCTATGTACATATGATCATTTAACCTGATAATAAGCAAAACGAACTCCAAAATAGGGACACAAGATTTTTTAATCTTTCTTGTTGTTTTTTTTAATGTACTTATAATATACTATGTGATTTTTTTTTGGTTTCTTTGTATGTTCTTCCCCCATGGTACAACCCCTGCTTCACTGAATTTGATTCTCGTGCCCTGCATCTTGTATGTACATTTTTTTTCTAATTTGGGGTGGGGGAAGGGAAATAACAAAATGCTGAAATAAGGATACAGGATGACCCATTGTAATAATGCGATGTGCTAGATACTATGTTGAAAACCAACTTTACAACTTTGCTGAGAAAGGGTGTGGGAGGAGTTGGAGAAATGGGGAGGAAAGGGATGGTAGGTGAGAAACAAAGGTGGGGGTAATGTTGCTGGATAAGAAATGTACTCATTACCTTGCTCATGTATCTGTAAACCTTTTGTACATTATCTTTACAATAAAATTTATATTAAAAATAGTAAGTCACTTGTAGAATTATACAAGCTTGAACATTAAAAGAAACACTGTGTTAAGTTTAGATTTTCTATGCATTATTAATCCCTGTGATATTTATAATTTAAGGTATTTTAAATAAAAGTTACAATGTAAGTATGCTAGGGCTGTAAGTGAGGAAATACCATAAACTGCCTAAAATAGTAGTGATATATTGTTTTACACTCTAGAAAGTTAAAAGCCCAAAAATCAAAATGTCAGTGAAAGCATTGTTTCTCTGAAATCTATAGTGTAAACTGATTTTTTGTAGTTCCTGGTGATTTCCCAGAAACTTTAAATAGTTGCACTGCTTCAATTTTTAGCTGTATTATCACATGACATGTTTTCCATTCAAGTCTGTGCCCTTATTTTCATCTTTTGAGGAATGCAGTGCTGTTGGATTAGCATGAATTTCACTTTAATATGATGTCACCTTAGCTAATCACACCTGCAATGACATCATTTTAAGCAGTCATATTCTGAGATGGAATTGGTGGTTCTAAAGTCAACTCAGAGAAGTTCTCTTATATATTTTACTTATATTTTTATGAGGAGGATGAGAGGGAAGAAATACTTCCAGCCATATCCAAACTGTGCTTATGACATTTCAATAGAGTTCTTAACGCTGTGCTGAGTATGAAGATTTGCAAGCTGGCCAGCAAACCCCTGAGGCTCTGCTTACTGAAATTATTAGAACTTTATTACAAATCCAAATTCCTTTAGAAAACTTCCACCTTTATTTAAAAGTCATGGAGAAAAAAAAGTAGAGCTTCTTGGGTATGACTTTGTATTTTCTCTCTTTCAGGTTTTTATCCACTTAGCTGGGCAGCTAACTATGGTAGTGGTTTAAAGGGTATTGTTGATGGGAACACCACTGCTGTGGATTTGATCATTGGCAATAATTCTTCACTTACCTTCAATGAGAAATGTCAATAGGCTGGTTTGGGTTAAATGTGAAAGGTCAAGATCAATAAAGTATTCTTCTTTCTGTATAAGTTATTTGACTGTACATTTTTGTTGGCTATGTTTGGAAAACAAAACACAAGTTACTGCAAAATTATTTTCTTCTGGCACAGGACAAGATATTTCCCTTGGCAGTCTTGAGTAAGTTCCTATTCAGGACAATTAAGAGCTAATTTTGGAAGAACATGCTGGCAGAGCTGACATTCACATCTAGGGAATGATTATAGAAAAACATTTCTCTAAGCATGAATTAGTCTAGCATGGATCATGTCAATAAGTTGAAGAGCCTGAATTTTTAAAGCCATAACAAACCTAAGCTGTCAAATGAATATATATCATGAGTAAAGTTAAAAAATAAGAACATATAAAGCACTGTAATATAACAATAACTCATGAAAAGTGACAGTTACCCCATAACTGACTGAAATATAACACAATACAGTAAATATATGAAGTAAGTTCTATTACTTCAATAAATCAATAAAATTCACTGCATTCCTTGATCCCCAGAAGTTGATTCAAGTTCTTTCACTATCAATTACTTTTCTTTAGTTATATTCAACATCACAGCCATCGTCACAATTCACATGTAAATAATGATGTCTTTTTACCTTTCTCATATCAACTCACTGTACACACAAACACATATTTTAAATATTAAATATTTTAAATATTTAAATATTTTAAAACTAAATAAGACCAAACATTAGGGTGTCATTAGCTTTCACTAGAAATTATACCAGCATAGTCACAGGGTTGATGATTGATAATGGTTTGTGTTGTTGTTTCATCTGATTAGAATTCTTTTCTGATGCATGTTGAATGACTCGCTCATTTCCTTTCGTTTTTTCCTATTCAAGTTTTGTCTTTTCAATGAACTTTAAATAATGACTCTTAGTTGTAATTCTCCACTCTAATGCATTGTAGTTATTTCTACATGAAATCATCTCATTGTTATAGCTGGCTTCTTTGTCTATTTTTCCTAGAACAGGACCTTCATGAACATAGGGATAGCATTTAGCACAAAAAGCTGATAACTATCAGTGCCATGAAGCAAAATAAAACTAGAAAGTGTTTGAGTAAAATTAAGAACAATATCCCCAGAGCCAAATGATCTCCAATAGCTTTCTATCACCCTGGAATAAGGATCAGAATATTAAGGAGTAAAGCTTACATAAAAGAAAGAATCTGGAATCTGGAATTTGGCAACTTTAAAAAATGCAATATGTTGGGGGAAATAAGAGACTGAGAAAATTATATGGTAATTGTAACATTACATATAAAGTGGGTTTATTGATCCCATTAAGAAAAAGTTCCCAACTCTATTTTTCAAATGGGCATTTTGCTAGGCTAGATCTTTATATGATTAACATGAAAATATAATTTGGCTTGTATTGTTGAATGGATAATGATTTCTGAGTAAGAGGTAGATATTTTGACAGTCAATTTTATATAAGGAGTTAACTCAGTAATGAGAGATTTTCTCATTGAGGCTAGATTGTTTTTAGTGTTTATGTCCCCGTAAGGTATTGAATCACTGTTTTAACTTCTTCATCAAAGTTAATTGAACTCATACTCCCAGAAGTACTTAGGCCAGATTCCTGACATAAAATGCTCACAATTTAATAGTAAAATGCAAACATTAAAAAAGCACTTATTCTGGAGGGGGGACAAGATGGCGGAGGAGAAGCTGGAAGCTGAACAAGCTCTCGCATAGAAAGCAGTTTTAGAGTTCCAGTGAACAGTCCTAAGCCAGAGAAACACACCAAGTGTGCCATCACAGGACAGAGAGTTAGACAAGTGAGAGAAAGCCAAAGCAAGAATACACAGCTGAGCACCAGCCAGCCGCTGGCGGCGGTGGTGGCGGCGGCGGCGGCGGCGGCAGGGTCGCGGTGGAGACCGCAGCCAGGCTATCGGCGGCGGCA
>NW_012267275.1:7744055-7745286 GCF_000151885.1 Dipodomys ordii | reverse complement strand
AAAAAAAAAAAAAAGCACTTATTCTGATTTAATACAGAAAATTAAATAAATGTTCCAAGTGTGGTCTAGTCTAGTTACATATTTATGTATATATGAAAAGATATATATACACATATATATCTGCAAAAGTGTATGTGTGTGTATGTATATGGTACTTCAAAAGATTGCTCTATAAACAACAAGGACAGAGAAAACAAAACCAAAAAATATTTCTGAAATTGCCAAAAGACACATCAAATGGTGTAAGATTTGGATGACCAGAAGGAAATCAATCCTTTCCAGCAATATAGAAAAAAAATCTCTTAGAGTTCCCCAAAGGTTTCAAAATTGGCACAAACAGACACTTTGGCAGTTATGGGATATATGGATAGCTAAAATACATATTAGTAGAAAGTTCCTTAAAGGAGTTACAAATGCCTTGTCCTATTCCCAAATTTCCTCAGACAGTAACAAAACACAACTCTACCAACCCCACAAACACCAAACTACTTGCCTAATATTTAGTTGGACTACTGTCTGTTGGTCTGCTATTATAAATGCATATATGTGAGTGTATTTATATAGAGATATATAGATAAATCTATAGAGAGAGATGAATAATATATGCAATATATATTATATAATATAATAGATAGCTTACTGTTTCTTTGATCCCCAGATCTGACCATCCTTTTTTTTTTTGTGAACACACTGTACAGAGGGGTTACACTTACATGTGCAGGATAATGCGTACTTTTCTTATCAAGCATTGCAGCCTCCTCCTTTGTTTACCCTTCACATCCCCTTCACATCCCTTCCCAGCCTCCCCCTCAACCCCCCCACCCAATCCTCTCCCCATCCACCCCCCCACACCTGCACCAACTTTTAAAGCTCGTTTTCAACATGACAACTTGTACTTCTCATTGTTACAACAGGTCCACCTGTATTCTTAAACGACTTGTTTTTCCCCATCTCCTCTACAAGTTATACTGACATCAAATATAGTGAAAGCAGGGGTTATACTGTGGGGGAGGGACATACAAAGCAACAAAGAGATAAACTTATAAATGCGTTAGAAACAAATGCATGAAAGAAAAAAAACATTAAAATACATATCTAACGGTTCATTTTCCTACCATCACATTATCTGACCTTTTCCACTTGACTCGTACATATACTAGATATTGCAAATAAGGGAAACCATGGGACCTATGTATCTTTGGGCCTGGCTTACTTCACTTAATATAATTTT
>NW_012267275.1:7591001-7740692 GCF_000151885.1 Dipodomys ordii | reverse complement strand
GTTCTAAAAGCTTCTTGTATCTGAATAGGCCTATCTTTTTGCATGTTTGGGAAGTTCTCTTCTAGGATCCTGTTAAACAAATTTCCTAGACCATTAACTTCTGTTTCTAGGTGCTCCTCTACCCCCATTATCCTTAGATTAGGCCTTCTGATGGTGTCTTCCCAGTGTTGGATAGATCTGTCATATTTCTTGGACTTGTCTTGGATGGTTGTATGTTCTTACTCTATAATATCTAGATGTCTTCAATCCCTGAGATTCGATTTTCTGCATGGTCTAACCTGCTGTCAAGACTTTCTACTTTGTTATTTTTTTATCTCTTTTCCTTCTAATTGGTCAGCTTTGGTGGCTTCAAATTCTTTGTTGAAGCTTTGTTTTAGATCTTGTATGAACTTCTTTACTTCCTTAATTTGGTGTTCAGTGTTTATTCTCAAATCACTTAGTTGATTGGTTATAGTTGCCTTGGACTCCCATTTCTTCTGTTGTATTCCATTCAGCATTCCCTTTGTGGTCTCCCTTATTTCCTTCAGTTCTTTGTTAATGAATTCCATGAATGCCTTTAGTGGTCTTTGTGTATTCTCTTCCTGCTCTCTCAATTCCTGTATTACTCTTTGATTAGCTTCCTCCCATTCGTAGGATTCCTGTAGTTCTCTTTGAGTGTTCTCAGCCTGCTCACGCCATTCCTGCCTTTCTCTTTGAGTATTCTCAAGCTGCTCATGCAAATCCTGTATCAGTTTTTGAGAAGCTTCCTCACGCTTATGATATTCCTGTATAAACTTTTGGATTGCCTCCTCTCTCTCCCAACACGCTCATACAGAATCCTTTGTATGCTTTCAATCTTTTCCTTTATCATGTTTGCCAGCAGTTTTTATAGAGCAATTTGGGAACTCTCCTCTGGATTATTCATTATCTGTTCTGTCCCCTGATTATCAAGATTGGGAATTGAGATACCCGGATTTGCTATTTTTCTTGTGTTTTTCCGGCTTACTCTGTCCATTTAAGATGAAAATAGCACCAGTTTTGTGCTAGAACACAATCTTAAGACAAGCATCAACCAAAGTCTGAATTTGCACATTCAATAGTCTACACATACAATATAGTTCAACAGATACATCTATTCAACATCAAACAACTATTTGTTAATGATCTACGAACCACAAAGAAGAATTTGGAAGACCAGAAATTATTAGGGTTAGGGAGAGATGTGGGTAAAAAATAGGAATAGATTTATGTGGGGAGGCACAGGGAGAGTTAACTACGTCCTAATCTCAAAGCAGGAAATAGGTTGGGTAGGATGAAAGTAGAGAGAGAGAAGAAAAGAATGGGAAAGGGAAAAGAAGAGACCAGAAAAAATAGAAAAGTAAAAATTAATAATATTATGCAAAACAATCTATTTAGAGAAGAACGTGTATATATTGAGAGAAGGGGAGGGATATAAAGGAGATGTGAAAAACTTAAAAATAAAAATGCTTAAAATATTATAGAGGTATAAAGAGATAGTACTGCTATTAAGGAATTTAGTTTCAGAGGTTTTGAATTGAGTAATAAATTTGTGGATTAACTGTGTACACAATGGGGGATAGGGTCTAATAGTCAACTACGGGTTTATCTGAGGATGTGCAGGACAAGAATTAAGTCACATAAAGAAGAGCGAAAGAGAGGAGAAGGTGAGAAGTTCAGTAGAGCTAAACCAAAAACAAAAAGATAATTAAAAACGAAAAGAAAGAGAAAGAAAACAAAAAAAGAAAGAAAAACGCACACTCACCTATTCCTAAAATAAAAATTATAAGAGGAAAAAAAGTTACTGGAAAACAATTTTTTTTTCAAAAAAGGCAAAAATTAAATATTAAAAAAGTTTTAGGAAAGAAAAAAAAATTTATATAAGGTACCAAAAAAAATAAAAAAAGAAGAAGAAGAGGAGGAAGAAAAAAAAGTTCTTTGATTTTTTTGGGAGTGGTGGGAAAAATCCTGTATCTCTCTTGTGTCCATAACCAGCCTCTTGTTGGAGTCTCTGGTTTGCTTGTGGTCCTGTGGCTTGGTTGGTTTCTTAAGTCAGCTTGTTCGAAAAGACAGAAAAATGCTCTGCTTTACCCAGGATTTGGCAATCCTCCTCCCAGGCTAGTTCAATGGGAGGCAGATCTGCTTTGGGTATCACAAAAGAGGGGGATGCAGTGATGAGGCTAAGTTCTGGGTAGAGTTGAGGCCTTTCAACAGACAGTAGCTTTTCCCGGGGGGCTGTTTTATGAAACACTCACAGAGCCCAGCCTGGAGCCATTCTCAGGGTTTCTGTTTACTTATTTTCAATTTATTGTCGAGGCTTCTAGAGGGAGGGGCAGCCTCTGGCTCTGATTACCCAGTGAAGAAAGCCACTCCTAGGGCTGGCGCCTGAGCTGGGTGACTTTTTCCTGGGTGGAGCTGAGTCTGGCAGGTCTCGCTGCCGTTTAAGTTTTTGTGACCTGCTAAATGACTCGTTTTATTCCAAGGCCTGAGTTGGAGCTAGCAGCTCCTCTGAGCTTTGTCGGTTTTCAAGATGGAGATCTCCGGTACTGGGGGGGAGGGGTGGCCTTCCGTCCTCTGCTCCCTGAGAAGGAGTGAGGACTTTGGGCTTCTACTCACATCGAGTCTTGGATCCTGGGTCGTCTCAGGTGTGCAGATTGCAGGATGAAGATGTCAGCTCCTTGTTGGTTCTTGCTGGTGTTGAGTAGAATCCGCTCGCCCTCTGCATATGGCTCCTTTGTCCCGGACTCTCTGTGGCTCAGGTATGGCTCCTCCGATTGCCCTCGCCGCCACAGCTGCCGCTGCTGCAGCAGCTGCTGGCAAGAGCTCAGATGTGTCTCCTTGCCTGGATTTTCCCTCTCTGGCCTAACTCTCTGTCCTGTGATGGCACACTTTGTGTGATTTTCTCTGGCTTAGGACTGTTCACTGGAACTCTAAAACTGCTTTCTATACGAGAGCTTGTTTAGACTCCAGCTTCTCCTCCACCATCTTCCCGGAACTCGATCTTGCCATCCTTTAGGTATTTGTTTTTCCTAAAAGAAAATAGAAAACTTTGTTTTGAGTAAGCATAAAAATAAAGGCTGTAGTGCTTTATGAAAGTTGTTTGCATTTTCATTAAAAATATTTATAATTATGATACTTTTCAACATTTCTTTTAGTGAATTCATTGTCACTCTGAGATCAAACTGAAGAAAAAGATCAACTATGAAAAATGAACATTCATGTAAATAAATAAACAGCAACTTCTAGGAACCAAAGTATTTAAAATAAAATATCAAAATATATTTTCATATGTAACTGTAACCCCCATTCCCACCTCTTCAATAAAAAATATATTTTCAATGTCAACAATATGTAAGAAAGTATTTCCACAATTACCAAAAACAGAATGATGTAGAAAAGTAAATATAGAATATTTCAAATACTCTAAATATTAAAAATATTGTAATAAACGATGTAAAAATCAAGAAATACTAATGTCATAAAAATCTTCCAAAATATATCAAGAACCATTATTTAAAAATGTGAGAGAAAACATCAAACGAGATAACCTCTCCAGTAAAATAAAGTCAGTACACAAGCACAATTAAACATATGTGCTTCATTATGGCTATCTTCAACCAACTACACAAACAATGAAAATAAACTACATGGCAGGGAAGCCACTTTTCATTTGAGCTGATAACAGCGCCTGTGTTTTCTGGGCATTTTTAGTGTGTTATCATGTGACTTTTAATAGAACTCTGAAATGTAACATGTCACTTTTTAAAACTTTGTCTACTTCAGTTTATGTTTTATGTTTAGTTTCTGGGGAAATATAGCCAGTGGAAACTCGGCCCTGTGATTGATAGTCTATGGAGTAATATATGATTTTTGGATGGAGATGTCAAAAGTCATTCTGTTTTTGTAAACAAGACCCTCATACCCTGACACCAGCAGAACTGTGCCCACTCTCAAGGACAAGGGACATTTCAACTATGCTGTGTTCATTCTTCCTCTCTTGTAATGCCTACCAAAGTAAATCCTGATGAAAATAACTTGGAGGAGGGAGATGGAGCAAACTTAATTAGGTGAAAGGAAAATGACACATCAAAGTCTGTACCCATCAACTAAAATGTAAAACAAAGTTGTTTTTTACAAGAAATCCTTTCTTAGCTTTCAGGATGTGACAAAGGTAAAAGAGATTAATGATTTTTTACTTGAAAGACTCCAGCAGAAATTATCTGTAAATCATTTGTTGGTTTCTAGGAAAATCATCCAAAGAACCTTTCATTAGATGTTGTATTTCAATAATAGCATTCGTCTTTTTCTTCAAGCCTTTTCTCCATGTTGCTATGCTGGTAGCCAATGAGGGAATGAGAATTACATCTCTCTCTCCCCCCCCCCCCAGATTTCAGCTTATCAAGTCGTGGCAAAAGGGATTACCTGGCTGACTGAATTATTCCACAAACAGTTAGATACACTTAAAGAATCTATCTTATTTCTTTCATCATAGCTATGGGCAGAAAAATATAAAAAGTTTGATTTCATATGTGTTGTAATCTCTAATACTGTTCTCCTCCACTTCCTTCTTAATGAAAAATAGGAATCATCTGTTCTGCATCAGAAAATATCATCAGGAAGCTCATAAATTACATTAAAGTCATTGCTTCATTTTTGTTTCTCTATCAGGTTTCTACTCTTTGTTTTGCTGATCTGTTTACTTGAGGATGTGGGGGCTAATGCCATTTATTTTATGCTAGGCAAGGTGCTTCTTGAATACTTTGGAGGCAGAGATTGGGAGGATTGTACTTCAAAGGCACAGTGTTCCATCTCAATCAATAAGGCTTCAAAAAGCCAGAACCAGCAGAAAGCAAACTTACTTTGTGACATTTTTCTGTTCACGTATGCTCAATATTTTCATTTAATGAATAAACAGTAAATAGTAGTTTTATTATAGGACAAAATCAGAAAGCAATGAAAATTCAAAGATCAGGGATGAAATATATGGAGTCACAAATTTCATTTTAACCATAAAGAGTAGAAAGCTGTTTTATAATATTATTATTGGTACTTAGTTTCAGCTCAGGACCTGGCGCTCGCTAGATGTGAGGTAGATATTACCACTTAGGTATGCTTTCATCCTTGCTTTTCTGATGGTTATTTTTAGGACAGAGATTTGGTTTTTACTTGGGCATCATGTAGACTAAGAGCTAGGATGACAGGAATGTGGCATCATGTCCAGCTTTCTTCCATTGTTGATTTTTCTCTTAAGGCTGTCTTTGAAACGTGATCTTCTCATTCTCATCCTCCCAAAGTAGTTACAACTACAAGCATTAGCTAGTGATACACTACTTTGAGATTATTTTTTAAATAAAATTACAAGAACAGTTCCAGGTACTGAGGAGGCTGAGGTCTGAGGATCGTGATTCAAGCAAGCCCGGGAAGGAAACTCTGTGAGTCTTTCATCTCCAATAAACCACTCAGAAAACTGGAAATGGCACTGTGGCTCAAGTAGTAGAACACTCACCTTGAGCTGAAGAGCTGAGGGACAGTGCCCAGGCCCAGAGTTTAAGCCCCATGACGGACAAAAATAAAAATAAAAACAAGAACAGAAACCTTTATGTTTAATTCAAATATATATCTTCAGAAGAGTTAGGGGAAGGCACAGAACTTGGGAAAAAGGGTGGAAAAATGAGGCAGTGGAGCTTATTGGACACTGATGAACGTGAGCTATATAACTGTATAACTGATGGGTAGAGACAGGAGGGAGGTGAGAATAAGAATGAGGAAACAGAAGACACAGAAGGAAATATACTCATTTCCTGAGTCCTCTAATTGTAATACCTCTATAATAAGAATAAAGTAAATAGATTTTTTTAAAAAGCCAGGATCCAGAAGCTCATGCCTGTAATCCTAGCTACTGAGGAGGCTGAGATCTGAGGATTGTGATTCAAAGCCAGCCCAGGCAGGAACGTCCTTGAGACTCTTATTTCCAATTAACCAACAGAAAACTGGAAATGGTGGCTCAAGTGGTAGAACTCTAGCCTTGACAACAACAACAACAAATGAGTATAGAACTAATAAGGTAGCTATAAGACATGGAAGTCAATGACTTTTATTTAGAGAAAACATTCTTCTGAGCAGGTAGATTTGGTTCCAGTATTATAATTACATTTATTTATCTGCTAGTGGCAGTTGAGTGTTTTCAATTCAAATTTGTCAATTATATTTTCATATACTCTTCATGGTCACATGTCACATATTTCAACTACTAAAATGCAACATGGAAAAGAAAGACATAGACGTGATTAATAAGATAAAATGTAACACATTGCAATTTTCCCCATAGTCCAAACATTAAATTATAATTAATAAAAAATAATGTTTCACTAAAATTGTTTTACAAAAATAATAATGAATACATTGAATTTTTGTTGCTGTTGTTGCTATCTTACATTCCTTGTGCTCGACATACAGTTAAATATATTGTGAGTGTATGTAATATAAATCACAATATATTGTTTTACAAATTTTATGCCTTGATGTTTAATTTGACAATGCATCCCTCATACTATACCATAAGAGGTACATACATTTTTATTATGAAAATCTGTCTTATTATACTTTTTTTAAGCAATACTTCTTTCCATTCCCACATAAATTTTAAATATATTATTTCTGCTAGCCATTTATGCTGCTCAATATGTGCAAGGTTTGCATATAATATTTTGCACAAAATACCATGTTGTGTGCTGTTAAGCTTGTCGGTATACATAGATACAGTATTCTGTTTCTGTAGGTGTAAAGTGGATGTACAAAGAACAAAAATTTGGTTGGAGGACATGTGTTCTCATGGTTCCTTTGTGGAACTCCACTGTCTAGCAAATAGCTAGAAGACTCAAAACGTAAGTATGAAAGACATAATTTTAAAATTCTTAATAATTTATTTTTAAATAAGTTTTTCATTGTGAGAATACTGTACAGAGGAGGGGTTACAGTTACATGAACAAAGTAATGAGTACATTTCTTATGCTGCTGAAGGGGCTGAGAAAGAATATCCTTGAGAATCTTTTTTTTTTTTTTGGACAGTCATGGGGCTTGAACTCTGGTTCTGGGGCTGTCTCTGAGCTCTTCAGCTCAAGGCTAGTGCTCTACCATTTGAGCCACAGTGCCACTTCTGGTTTTCTGGTGGTTTATTGGAGATAATGGTCTCATAGACTTTCCTGCCCTGGCTGGCTTTGAACTTTGTTCCTCAGATTTCAGTCTCCTGAGTAGCTAGGATTACAGGCATAAGCCACCAGTGACTGGCTGGGAAACTTATCTCTAGTTATTCAGACAAAAGCTGGAAGTGGAAGTCTGGTTTAGGTATTAGAGCATCAGCCTTCAGTGAAAAAGCACCAGGTCCTGAGTTCAAGCCCCACTATTGCAAACACAGGAAAACAATTTCAGTAATTAGAGAAAACATTATTTAATGCTTTCATTTCATTTTATTTAACTTTTTTGTGCTGGTCCTGGGCCTGGGTACTATCTGAGCTTTTATGCTGAAGGTTAGTGCTACACCACTTGAGATACAGCTTTTTCACTAGCATATTTTTCTGGTTAATTGGAGATAAGGGTTTCATTGAATTTCCTGCTCAAGCTGGCTTCAAACTGTGATCCTCCTTTCTTAGCTTCCTGAGTAGTTGGAAGGCTAAGGCTCCTAGAAGGTACTTGGCTGTGGCTCTTCATGTTATAAATACACAGACAAAAATAGCATATGGTTAGAATAGCACTTTAAAGTGTGGTTTTGCATAAATCATGGCAAGGGGTAAGCAGACATTTGTACACATGTGTGGTTCACTCATGTTTGTAATTTTTTTAAGTATATAGTTTTTTTGTGTGAAAATGCTGTACAGAGGGGTTACAATTACACAAGCAAGGTAATGAGTACATTTGTTACCAAGAATTGTTGCCTCCTTTGTTTCCCCTTCCCTTCCCTTCCTAACCCCCCAATACCAAAGTTGTAAAGTCCAAAATACTTTATACTTAAAACAGGACAATAATAGGCTTCAGTGATTATCAGTTCATTAAACTGTCAAACTTTTTAATTTTAATATATTCAATAACTTGTGTGCTAACTTATTACATAAGGCCTTTTAGGTAAGGTAAACTATTCAAGGCCTGTATTATTTCTCTTTCAATCTTAAAAAATACTCAAATTTATTGCTAAGATTCTTTATTGAATTATTTTTTGAAATTAATTACCATATTTATTATTACATTATCATATGATAATAAACCTTGCTAAATCAAGTTCTCATTTATTTGTAGGATTATTTTTCCATCTGTCCCTAGATTCATTACTCTGAGGAAAAAAGAAAGCTAGAAAATGTTTAAAATAACTTTTTAAATCAATTTTATGAACTATAATCTCCTTTGAGAGACAATATGTTGTTGGCTATCATCTTAGAACCTTCTGATTGTTCCAGGCAACTATCTACTTGTTAGTCATACTTGTAGATGTATACCTGCATGCTGGGATTTATGGACACAGTTTTGTGGTGTCCTTCTGTAAAGGTAATGTGGCTGAATCAAAATTCTATGACTCTTCTCTGGTGGAGTCTTGTATAAAACAAAGCAGAAGACTCAGGCAAAATGGAAATCTAACAGAAGTTTAGATTTATTGTGTCTGGGATTTCCTGTGATATGAATTCCAAAGAAGCAAATGCAGGCAATCCAAGAATGCTGAGATATCCAAAGCTAGCTGTTAGTCAGAGCACAAATAAATAATTAAAGAAGGTCATTATCAAGATAGACTTTTATTTTCAGTATACATTTCTTGGGACATTCTTTTTGCCCTAGGGAAAGCTTGTGACTTAGTGAGACCCTTGGCAGGCACACTGCTGCTGTCTCTTTCCCTGGGAATGAATTTACTTTTGCCCCAGACCAGGAGTGAAGATTAAAATAGTCATATATGACTACTAAAATAGTCATATAATTTACTGCAGTAACTTTCTAAAATGTTCATGTGATAATGATCTCATGAAATTTCCATATAGGTATCTCTATAGAAAGAAAACTTTGATTCTCTATTTTAAGCTACACTACTTTCACTTATTTATTTTTAAAATTCTATTCATTATCTTTAAACAGTTGTTTGTTTTTGGTATATACACAGAAATGGTAAGGCTGGATTACATACTAGCTTTTATCTGTCAGTTGTGGGGCCTGAACGCTGTGCGCTGTCTCTTAGCTCTTCAGCTCAAGGCTAACGCTCTACCACTTGAGCCATAACACCACTTCCAGCTTTTTCTTCACTATGGGATACATGGGATTATGTTAGACTAAAAAGCTTTTTCAAAAAAGGGAAAAGAAAAAAAAGGAAACTATCAATGACTGAAAAGACAGCTTAGAAAGTCAAATAGAACCTTTTCCAAATCCTTTTCTGGACAAGTATTAATATCTAGAACACAAAAGCAATCTTAACAATGTAATACCAAAGACCAAATAACCCAATCAATAAATAGACAAATAGATATGCAAGTGGCCAATATAACAAAATGTTTAATATACTTAGGCTTTGAGTAAATGAAAATCAAAACTGTGTTGAGGTAGAGTGCAGTGTCTCACATCTCTATGCCCAAATATTACAGAGGTAGTGATTCACATGACAATTGTTTAAGGGCAGTCTAGACACAAAATTAGTAAGACATCATCTCTTCCAAGAAGCAGGCATTTTGCATGTCTGTAAACTCTGCTATTGGTGATAGGAGGCAGACAGTTGTTGTGGGTGTCATCAAAGCTGTGGACAAGAAAGCTTCTGGAGCTGGCAAGTTCACCAAGTCTTCCCAGAAAGCTCAGAAGGCTAAATGAATATCACCCCTAACACCTGCCACTTCAGTCTTCACCAGTGGTGGAAGAACAGTCTCAGAGCTGTTTATCTCAATTGGCCATTTAAGTTTAATAGTAAAAGACTGGTTAATGATAACAATGCATTGTAAAACCTTCATAAGGGAAGAAAAATGTTTTGTGGACCATTTTGTGTGTGTGTGTGTGGCAGTTTTAAGTTATTAGTTTTTAAAAATCAGTACTTTTTAGTGGAAACAACATGACCAAAAATCTGTACAGAATTTTGAGACCCATCAAAATAAAGTTTAATGAGAAAAAAATAGAACAAATATACACTCCCACCAACAGTGCAGTAGGGTTCTCTTTTGGCCAGAGTAGATATGGTGACAGACACAAAGCTAGAAAGGTGAATACATGTGCAGTTAATTATGATTTCTTTCAGTGGGCAGTCTATAGACATGATTTTTTCAATGAATAACTCATTAGAAAATTTCTTTCTATTATTGTCTCTTCCAACCTGAATAATAAAGCTATTTCAAGAGCAACGTTCTTTTTTTTTTACCATTGAGAACTGTGTTTCCTTGGTATCCTAGCAGTTTAAAGTTGGCTTATGGATCATTACAACTTTCTTTACATTGCTAGAATTCCATTTTTAAATGTGGCTCCCAGGCAGCACATTTATAAAATTTACCAAATGACTCTGGAGAGTGCATGTTCTCGTGACATGTTCTTGGAGGAACTTGATCTTGTCTAGCCAAAATTCCTTTCTACCCCTTTTCTTAAGATGTCTCTTCCCTCTCTTTGTGGGATGTAGAATTTTATTTTAACTTTAGAATATCATATGAAAATCATCTTTCATATTTATGAAGCTATTGTGTGGTACAAATAAGTAAAAAGTAATATTGTCTTTTCTTAGAGAAATTTCCTTTAGTAAAGAAACAAATTCTCTCTTCTGTTGATGTGAGGGAGACTACTGACTAGCCTCACTGTTTAGTGTCTACTTCTTCTTCCCTAAAGGGTATCCAGATTTTGTCCAAATCTGACATACTAATATTAAAAAGAAGACCTTAATTTCCCATTCTGCATACACCTGTCTACATTTTCTTCTTCATCCTTTGCAAAACTTAGCAAGTACTTGGTGATGAATCAGCGTACATCCTGGAGGACCAGTGGGTTACTCAGCATTTGATTCCCTGAAACCAAACAATTAGCTAAACTGCCCTCATCAATACTTGAAAATAGTAATAATTCATTCCATGGAAATATTGTTATTTAGTAAGTTTTACAAGAATCTGAAGTTATTCCACCAACATTGACAGAGCTTAAAAACATTATTAGTGTGGTGGCTCAGGATGATCTACGATACAGTTCATCTTTAATACTTTGGCTATTGTAAACTTACTTCTATATCCTAGCCTATCCATTAAAGGGATGCTATAGTTTGTATAATTTAGGAATTCAAGGAGAGGATAAATAATATGGGGAGGAACGGTTTATACTTTTAGTCACAGCTGAGAGGCAAAGATACAAGATAATTTATGGATGGAGGCAAAACAATAGAGAGACTCTGCCTGAAGTTATAAGTAAAGCAAATAAGGCAGAAGAGTATGGCTCTGATAGTGGACTGTCCACTAAAAGCTTTAGGCCAGGGCACAAATCTTAGTATTCCATATATTTATATATGTATATATAAATATATGTATGTATGTATGTATCAGCTATTTATTTTTATTTCTTTATACATATCTTGACTGAGAAGTAGATAGATACATATATAGATACATGCATGCATACATACATAGATGATAAGTAGGCTGAGAGAGAGAAGAGAAAAAGACAGAGAGATGGAAAGACAGAGACAGAGACAAAGAGAGACACAGATACAGTCTGGCAGGTTTTGTCCAGGGTAAACCTGAGGTGCTTTAAAATGCATATATCTCATGTGGCCTGGTGTTGGAAGTTACAACTATTCTATAGTATGCAAATTGACACTCAAATTTCAAAAGACAAAAGGAAAAAGTTAAAGAATGTTTGCAAAGAAAGCAAGACCTTCTGTGATATTAATTTATTTAGACATGGATTAACAAGTTATGACTGGGGTAGTTTTTCCCTGTCTTAATGAGAACAGCAGGGAAATTTCCCTTATACCGATAGCTCAGAGTACGTTTCAAATGTATTTGATGAATTTCATCAAGCAGAAACAAATCTTTATACTGTGAGCCATGAGGCTCATACACACACACACACACACACACACACACACACACACACACACACACACACAAATGCATCCCAAACATGTACTCCTAAAGCTAAGTATTCAGGTAACAAAATTTTCACATTCAATGAAATTTAAATGCTAGTTTCAGCACTCAAAATTGATGTGATAGTTTATACATAGGTTATAACTAGTCTATGGATAACTATAACAGATCAGTAAATGTCTAACAATATTGACATTATTGCTCATGCATTGTGATGTTTCATGTAACAGTATTTTAAAAAATACTAAAGATTGAACCACTTACCTTGTAATTCTCTCAAAGCATCATAAAATCACAAACACAAACACATATTGTTGAACAGGACTCATAAAATGCCAGTGATAAAAATCACATTGTATTGTTTTCACATTACAAAAAAAGATACTAAAATCTTCATGGTAATATGCTTGTCATAGTTACATGAACCATTACTTTCATACTGAAACTAAAAAGAATCAGTTTAACTGTATAACTTGTCACAAGACCAGCTCTACTGTACATCACATGTCAGTCACAGTAACTGCAGTCTCATCTCTTACACATTTTTGCCAAGATCGAACTATGGGTGGATCTTTCACTATCTACTTGCAAACAGAACAGCTATTTATCCATTTCACGCAGATGGAACTTCAAGTTTTTTACATCTATCTATCTATCTATCTATCTATCTATCTATCTATCTATCTATCTATCTAACTATCTATAGTTAACATATTTACCTGTAATTGTGCATTAGAACAAGTCCCCAAACAGATAAACAGGTAATTTATATACATGATCAAACTGTAGAACATCATATAAACATCCACCTAGAAATTACTGTCACCAAAATGTCCATTAAAAATTCAAGTTAATATTTCAGGCTACATAATATTATTTACTATATGTGTGCATCACACATATAGACAGCTTCAGTCTCTGTCAGCATTCATATAATCTTCCAAATGAGGTGCCTTAAACTAATATTCTCTTTGAGACTACCAACTTACTCAGGAACTACTCATCTTTTCTGACCAGGCTCTTTACACTTGGGGATTTCAAATATGAAACTACAGCATTTGCCTCTTGCTTCAGAGACAGAAAGTCAAATTTTCCCTCTTCTTCCACATAAATAGACTTCTGTATGGATTTATGATTAACTATCTGATGTTTACACAAAACTAGGGTGTTATGAATTTGGTATTTTTTATTTTTAAGATGGTGTGATTCAGCATGACGAGAGTGAAAGATGTGGTCAGTGTTCATGTAACTGGAACTTAATTCTAATATTTTTCAATATCATATAAACTATAAGATCTTAATGATCTATGCTCTTTGGGCATAGAAACATGATTCTATCCACAATGCTGTTACTACTCAACTTCTTTTTTATGGGGAGGTGGGGATAAAATAATCTTTAAACATTGGCAATGCAGAAAAGAAACACACACAAAGCAAAGAACATATCATCCCCAGATACAATAGTGTTGAGCTGGACATGACTTACTAGCTCTTTCTGATTAACTTCTACTCTAAAGTAGAATTTATGAAACTATTTCTCTTGTCCAAACATCTAAAACAAGACACATCATAATTAATATTAAGTTATATTTAGCTAAGGTAATTCTGATCCCAAATACAAGCTACTTTTAGCTTCTCAATTAATGTATTTTTAAATGCACATTTTTTCAAAATATTTCAGCTTTGAAGAACTAAGGCTTAAAGGATTATTTTCCTATATTTAGAATACAAGTTATCTACTAGATGTGAATTATCTTCTCAATTTGTTTTTATAATCTCTTTTCTGAGAAAGAGAATTAATGGCTTTATCCCATTAGTTGTGGCTTCATCCCACATAATTTCAGCATAAGTATTTACTCAATACAGTTATGGACAGTCTTATAAACAAATGTTTGGCAACATTCCTCAACTTGAAATAATGTAAATCGTTTTCTTAACAAAACATCTATTAAGAAACAATGTACATAGTGAGAATAATGCTTGAAAGTGTTTTAGGTTTAAGTACAAATTAGTCTGTGTGCAATGTGACTATAAGTGTTCTAATTTAATTTCTTACATAAAGAAAGATCAATTTTCAAAGAAGAAAGGCGATTACTAAATATGTGCTGAATATATACCACAGTGTTTATTAATTCATAAGTCATTTCATGTTACTTCAAAGCCTCAACATTCTCATTATGTGCTATCATTTTAACATTAGAAAATTAGTTGCAATCTGTTTTAATCTCACTGCAGATCCTGGAAATAACACACTGGAAAGAGCTTCCACATCAGTACATTTCCTTGCCATTCATGTTTCCTTAAAAGCGAAGAGCACTGCTTCTTATATTTGATTTGAAGTCTATATTACCTCTCTAATTAAAACATTCTTGTTAATTATCTCTAGTATTGTAATATTTCTAATATTTGAAAAAAGAAGGAAACTGAGCTTATTCGAGGATGACTGGAGTTTGACATGATGAACAGTGTTTATAAGTGAGGTTTCAGTTTTCTGAAATAGCAATTGCATTTATTTTAATTGGCAAAACAGTAACAGAAAGATCAGGCTTGATATAGTGCAGGTATAAATTAAAAGCTAAAATCTCAATTGAATGGCTTATTTTTCTCATAAGTGGGTACTCTCAGTATTTAAGTACAAAGGGTAATTTTATAATAAACACCACACTATAGATTAAATACCATCTGCTATGCTCTATTATAAAAGCTAAAGCAATCCTAGTAAAACTAGTCTATTCCTTGTAACAATATACATAGTGTTCATAAACATATTTGATGCACATTCAAAATGGGAATAAGATTGGCATGCATACTCATTATTAGCTTATTTATCCAAAAAATAGAAAAAAATAATTTGACAGACTTGAACTTTGACTAATTTCTCTCATTCAAAACATATGTTCTACAAATTCCATTGAACCATTTTAGTTATTACCTTATTTTATTAGTTCATATTCATGTCAACTACACGTCTGTACAATCAGATTTTCAATTCCTTATGGCTAAGTTTCTATGCTTTAATGATTTTATTTGTTGAGATTAATTCTCATTCTGACAATACAGCCAAAAGGATAGAAGACTGTAAAGAAAAACAAAACAAAATAAAATAAAGTACTATTGTGTTCTTTGTTGAAATTCAAAATTGTTTTATTGTGAAAATACCGTACAAAGGGGTTACATTTACATGGGCAAGGTAATGAGTACATTTCTTATCAAGCATTGTTGCCTCCTCCTTTGTTTCCCCTTCCCATCCATTCCCATCCTCCCCCCCTTCACCAAATCCTCCTTCCCCCCCACCAGAGTTGTTAAGTTCGTTTTCGACATACAACTTGTACATCTCATTGCTGCAATGGGTCCACCTGTATCCCTATTTAAACGTTTTGTTTTTCCCCTTCCCCTCCACAAATTATACTAACGTCAAATAGAGTGAAAGCAGGGGTTATACCGTGGGGGAGGGACATACAAAGCAACAAAGAAATAATCTTATAAATGTGTTAGAAACAATCACACGAAAGAAAAAAAAAACATTTGAATCCTTATCTTGGGGTTCATTTCACCTAACATCAACTTATCTGACCTTTTCTGTTTGTCTCAGACATATAACAGTTATTGCAAATAAGGGAAACCATGGGACCTATGTTTCTTTGGGCCTGGCTTACTTCCCTTAATATAATTTTTTCCAAGTCTTTCCATTTCTTAACAAATGGGGCAATGTCATTCTTTCTGATGGAGGCATGGAATTCCATTGTGTATATCTACCTCCTTTTCTTGTTACATTCATCTCCTGAGGGGCAAGACCATACTAAAGCTACCAGCACAACTATGTTTATTGCAACATTATTTACCATAGCTAAGATATGGAACCAACCCAGAAATTCAAAATTTCTTAATAAATGTACCTCTCTTTTTCCTTTACATTTTGTGAATTACCTAATCTACTTTGTTTGTTTGAAGTTAAAACTCTTAATTCAAAAATATTAAATACTATTGTTATGCAAATAAAATTTTCTTTCTTAGCATCCAAAAATTGTTTTAATGACTAAAAGATAGTAGTTTCTGTTTTGTACTTTAGTATTCTGGTGAGCACTTCTCTGCTTGACTATGACCCCAAAACAGTCCACAGGAAAGAAGATTTAGGAAGCAATGCTTGTATACATGTCCTAATACACACACACACACACACGCACACACACACACACCCCACAAATTGCTCAAGAGCACAAATGTAATCACACTAACTTAAAATAAGTTGAGATCTGAAATATACAGTTTAAGTTATAATGCCAAATTTGAGTAGCTAATTACCTTAAAATTTGTATCATACTATAATTAGATATGTTCTATTGTGGTAACTGAATTCAATACAACTGTGTATGTCTTACATTCATATTCCTGAATTTCCATATCTTGATATATTGTGTTTTAAATTTTCTACATGTAACTGGCGTTATTATCATATTACTTGCCTTTGTTTTCCACAGAATCCATACCATTCAGTAAATTCTGTGATGTGCTTAAACAATACACATATGTGAACCCCTGCTTTCACTATATTTGATGTCAGTATAACTTGTGGAGGAGATGGGGAAAAACCAGTTGTTTAAGGATACAGGTGACCTGTTGCAACAATGAGAAGTACAAGTTGTCATGTCCAAAATGAGCTTCACAATGTCGGTGGGAGGGGGAGGGGAGAGGGGGGAGGCTGGGAAGGGATGTGAAGGGTAAACAAAGGAGGAAGCTGCAATGCTTGGTAAGAAATGTATGCATTATCCTGCCCATGTAATTGTAACTCCTCTGTACAATATGTTCACAAATAAAATAAAATTAAAAAAAAAACAATACACATGTGATAGTGTCAGCTCATTGTATAACTCTTGAAAAATGAGCCCTTCAAAGGGAGTCACTTTGTTAATAAACTGATCCAACTTTTCATCACACCTTCCTTTATTTATTTATCTATACTTTTTTATTTTAGTTAAGTGTTTAGTTTTTATTATCCTGAAGTGGTTGTATTTCAATTTGACATATCAGGTAGTGAGTACAATCCATTTTGGAAAATATCATTTTTGTCACTCCTATCAATTTCTCTGAACTCCACTCATCTTCTCAATTTATCTAGTACCATTTTCATATTTCACATAAATATTATTACTTCATTTGCTCACCTCTTCTCTCTCCAATTATCTGCCCCCTTCCCTTTGATCATACCACCTCAACCACTCGTTCCAACTTCCTGGATTGTTGTTGTTGTAAAGTGTAAATTAATTGTTCAAGGAACTGCCGCAATTGAACTTCTCCTTTATTTGCTATTTACAATACTTTAGTAAACATTTTTAATATCTGCATATGATACCTGTACAAATACTGTGGAAGGCAGTTTTTATTATTTATTTATTTATTTCAGTTGTGGGGTTTGTACTCTGGGCCTGGGCACTGTCCTTTAACTCTTCAGCTCAAGGAGAGTGCTCTACACTTGAGCCACAGTACCACTTCTGGTTTTCTGGTGGTTTATTGGAGATAAGAATTTCACAGCTTTTCCTGCTGGAGCTGGCTTTGAACTGTGATTCTCAGATCTCAGCCTCCTGAATAGTAAGGATTACAGGTGTGAGCAACCGGTGCCAGCTACATCTTTCTTTTTATGTAGAATCTATTTTACTTTTTTTAAGTCATGAAAATAGAAAGGGAACTAGATGGGAAAAGTAAAAAGAGCAGCTGGAAATGGATGTGTTAAGAGAAGGAAAAGGAGGGCTGAACATGATAAAAAGTTGACTCAATGCATATGTGAAAATCACAATTAAAACAATTTTTCTGCATGATTATTATACACTAATAAAAATTTGAAGTTTTCTTTGTGATACAAAACGAACAAGAAGATTTTGAGAATCAGTAATCGTATTTATCATAGACAAATGATCACAGTCCCACCATTCTAGAGTATAATTAAAATGCTATTAATTAGAATTTTCTTCCATATATTTAAGTCTACTTTGAATGTCAATAACAACAAAGAAATCTACCTCAAAGCATATAATAATGTGAGAAGGGGAGATGTGACCT
Source organism: Dipodomys ordii (assembly GCF_000151885.1). Lineage (NCBI taxonomy): Eukaryota > Metazoa > Chordata > Mammalia > Rodentia > Heteromyidae > Dipodomys > Dipodomys ordii. The sequence continues at coordinate 7,722,570 of NW_012267275.1, read as the reverse complement.
GTTAAAGTTAAAGCATTTGTATATCATAAAACTAAATGCATAAGCTACAAAATTAAAAACAATTGAAGGAAGGGGCAAGGTTGGGAAGGATGGAGGAGAAACATTAAACTGATAAACTGCTTTTTTGAATGTCAGCTTCTTCAACTACTACTTAAAGATAATAAAAAATAAAATAAAGTGAAGCCAACATAATATTCTCACTCATAGAGCTATTATGATTCATTTCTGCTCACCTATCCAGAAGAATTATCTCATTTTATCTTTATCCTATGACATTTTGGATCATTTTATATTTGCTTGAAAAGGTACCATGACATAGAAAGATTTCTGAATTCAGACCCAGGTGATTAGAAATATATACAAAAGTCTATAGATGAGCTGTGCCATGGTTAGGATGTTTCTCAATTCATGTTCTTCCTCATTAAAATGAGCATCTATCAATAGGTTAAGGACTGCTGTGAGCATAATGAACCGTTAATATACTTAGAATGTTAACATTATACCTGTTAGCATTATACCTAACATAACCCCAATATTTTTTACCTGTTTGTGTAGCTATTTGTAAATATTGTAATTTTCTTTTTCTAATAAATTGTAAAGAAGTGATTTTTTGTTACTTTTCTATCATCAATAGTGACTATAGAATTTGGTTGAGTATCTCTTATCTGAAAACGTTATGACTGATATAGTTTGTTTTGGGGATTTTAAAAATATTTTGTATATCTCTCTATATAATGAGATATCCTGGGGATGAATTCAAGTCCTAATATGAAGTTCATTTATATTTTTATTCTAAAAGCAATATTATGCAATATTTTAGTGCCTTGTATTTTGAGAGTAACTCAATATATGAGATCACTTGTAGAATTGTCCAATTAAGAGGATATTATATCAACATCAAATCACTTTCAATATTTGAGAAGATTAGACACTGTACTTTTGAATTGAGATGCTGAAAGTATACTAATAAAATCTCAACAAAGGATTATCCTACTTTAAAAAATATGTTTGTTGATCATATCTAATTACAGACAGTGCTATAGCATCTTGTTATTGTAGATATCATGCAAGCAAAAACATCAGTTACTCTTGCTGATCAATAAAAAAAATCAATTTGAGGGTATCTGTTCTACAGAGGAAATTGTGGAAGAAAAAAATCAGAGAAATTTTCCAAACAGGCACATGTACATCTATGTTTCTTGAACCCATACACAATAATTATTTTCTGAAACACGATAAAGCGTTTACTAGAGAAATAACAGAATACAGACTCTCTACCATTATATTAAAAAAAAAACTCCCCTGAGCATTCCAGATATCACAAAACATGATACCCTAAGAAATTAAAACTTTAAGACAAGCAAGACTCAATAGTGTGACCTCAAGTTGAGACCAATGTCACAAACCACAAGAATTTGAGTGTATGTTTTAACCATCTTTTGTGAAGCACAATATGTTCCCAGTACAAAACAAAACAAAACAAAATAAAAAAGCCAACTCCATAGAAAGGAGATCATCAAATAAAAATAAATAGAACCAATAATGAAAAGGAATAGAAATTCCAAGAACTGAAAAATAAATTTCTGAAATGAAAAATTCAGTAGACTAAATTTCTAAATATAATGGTCAGAAAAAATGAGTATGTGAACATGAACAGAACACAATAGTAATAACTCAGGTGAACAACAAAAAGAAAAGTATTATAGCTAATGAGTAGAATAGATTCTTCAGAATACAAGAAAAATACCATCTATGCATAACTATAGAACTGGGGGGGGAAGAAGGACAGACCATAAAAAGTAAACTAAAGTCCATTTAGATGGGCGACAGTGACTCACTGTAATTCCAGATATTCGGGAGGCTTAGATCTGAGAATAGAGGTTTTTAGCCAGCCCAATCAGGAAAGAACAAGAGACTCTTAACTCCAATTAACCAGCAAAAAGATGAAAGTAGAAAATGGAGAATTAGCTCCAGTTGTAGTGTACCAGTCTTAAGTTTTGGTAAGACCCAGTACTGGCGTGCATGCGCCACACACACACACACACACACACACACACACACACACAATGCAGTAAAAAATAATGACAAAATTTAGAATTTAGATATAACATGCTGAAATACACCAAGACATATAAAAGCACAGAAATGCATGTCAAGGCATACAATATTAAATAGGTTAAGTTAAATGTAAAAAACAAACCTAGGAATAGCAATATGAAATAGTACTTCACAAATAGGAAAAAAGGTTCTATCTGATTAATAGCTTGCTTCTCAGAGAGTTGGAAGCCAGAAGGGACACATCTATTTTTAAAAATCAATTAATTTTTTCTTCCCATCAAAAAATACCTTCCAATAATAAAAATAAAAGGAAGATAGTTTCAAATAAAATTACCAGTGTTTTTGATATTTTTTTTGCAAGCCAACTCATACAAGATGAAATGAAAAAGACAACTCTCAGGATGAGGATAGTGGAAAATCAAATTCTCAGAATAAATGATGTAGGGTACAAATATTAATTATTCAAAAAAAACCCAGAGTTTTAGTTTATTCTTTCTCATGTTTGCTTTATATATTGTATAAAGTAATTCTGCAAATATATTCAGCTACTATCAAATTATTCACACCCTTTTCATTAAAGCCTCTATTACTTGTAGTGTCTTTAGTTTGCCTTCCTACCAAGACTTCATCCCAGTTCATGACTTAAAGGTGCACAAGCATATCACGCACCACAGGTGTCAGTATTTCTAAAATACAATTCTACATAGGTTACAATTGTGATTCTATGAAAACAATTTTACCTTTATTTCTTGCTAACTTGAATACAAAATCTTTTGTATTTGATATCTTTAGTTTTAAGTCTAGTCATCAAACATATCATGAGCCTGTATTCCTGTTTACTTCTCATCCCGCTTTCCTAACCACTCATTAAAGCTGGGAAGAAGAATTATATATTAATTAATAATTCAAAAGAATAAAATAAGTACCATTTTTCCTGCTCAGCCCAGATCCTTATGTACCAAAGAAGTAACTGTTAAGAAAAAAAATGTTTCGCCATTTACTCCTTTGTTATTTGTTAATTGCTACCAGGAAGACTGAAAAGAATGGAGGAGCTGGTTCATGTGAACAAAATGAGTGAATATTGTTCTATAAAACAATACTGAGAACTATTTTTATTGTAATATGAAAATTTCCAAATGATATATTAGTTCAGGATAATAATCCTTGTAATTCTACAATGTTCTGTCTTTAATTATTTTTAAATACGGAAAAATTGTGGATATAAAGGAAGACAAAAGGTAAGATTGAGGAATTGACAGAAATTGAGACAGAAACACATCAAGACAGGCAGACACACACACACACACACACACACACACACACACACACACACACAGAAACCTTAGGACATAGACAAAAAAAAGATGGTAATTTTGAATGTTATAATTAAAAAGACTTTAACTGTATTTGATTCTTGTGCCCCGAATCTTGTATATACATTTTTCTAATTTAGGGAGAAAACAAAATGCTGAAATAAGGATACAGGTTGACCCATTGTAGCAATGAGATGTACAAGACATTATGTTGAAAACAAACTTTACAACTTCGGGGGGGGGGAGAGGGAGGAGTTGAGGAGTTGGTGCGGGGAAGGGATGCTAGGAGAAAAACAAAGGATAGGAAATGTACTCATTACCTTACTCATGTAACTGTAACCTTTCTGTACAGTGTTTTTACAATAAAAATAAGTATTAAAAAGTGGAAGACTTACCAATGTCAATTTTTTATTCTGTATTTTTGGAAATCTTACAAAGAATAAAACATTTTCTCTGTTTTAGTTATAGAATGGATTCTGGACTCAGTTTTACCCACATTTTCAGGACCCTTATTTTCTTGAGGACAGGCAGAAACTCCAGAAACTAGTCCTGACCACAGAGCTTCACTCAGCCTGTTGGGAAGATGTGTCTCTCTAGGATGCATTCCTGGAATGACCTGAAATCTCCGTGCTAGCTTGGATTAGCCAGTATAGTAAGTTTCCCATGTAATTGGCTGATAGGGTGCAGGTTACTCTCTAAAGCTTGAGTAGAAGTTTTATAAGCTAGAGGTTGAAGGGTTTCTAGTGCTTGTTCTTCCACAGATAATTTTCCAATAAAATATGCACTTATTTTGTGGTCAAGCTTCTCCAACACTCGGATTCCAGAATTATTGAAGGTCAGCTTCTATGATTGGGAACATGATAATTATCGCTATTCGGTCGGCTACATGTTTTATCTTGGATTCGAGAAATAGTCTCGCTACAAATACATAATATGTTGGCAGAGAAAGACATTAACACACTGCTATGATTTGCATGTGTTTTGTCCCTCAAGGGATACTGTGTTAGAATCATGGTCACCAATGTGGTAATATTGAGGAGTAGCACTTTAGTAGGTGGCACCTGTGCATGTGGCCCTCAGAAGGAACCAATGCTTGATTCCATGGAGGGAGCTTCTGAATGGGCTGTTATAACGTATCAGAACTTGGCCCATGCAATCTCTCCATCCTTGTTCACGATGTAATCTCTCCAGGATGCAATCACATGGTGTAAGTAGCCAATGTGGTCCTGATCACCAGCCAAACACATACATTGCTCAGTCTTGGATTTTCAGGCTTCAATATAATGCTAAATATATTGTTTTTCTTTGCTCGGTACCAAGCTTTAATTTTATTATATTAAGAAAAAAGAGGTGGACACGTGTATTCTCATTTCGATTTGGAATACAAAACAATCAAAATAATAAAAGCACAGAGCAGAATAATGATTACCAAAGCGTGATGTTTTTGCTTTACATTGTATAATGTATAACATCATCTATGAACAACTATAACTGCAATTTGTCAGTATTTAATAAAACAAGTTTCTATCATGACAAATTCATTTTCACTAAACATTGAAAACGTGCAGTTTTAATTTTATTTCTGTTTATTTTTATAAATAATGTGTTGCTCTGTAAGTTATGATCATATATAAAGCCTACAATGCCAATTAGATCTTTAGTAAGATCTAGTGACATGAAATTCACTTGGACATTGGTAAATTTGAAATTTGGGAATGTCTCCACTTAATGGGAAGATTTACAAAGGGCTCAGGACTGTGGAATCCTCTGATAAGACAATCCATTTCAAAGGATGAGAGAAATTTAACAGCTGTTCATGTGTTAGATTCACAAACATGACTTCAACAGTACACAGGATTACCAGCTTTGCTGTGATCATTTCCAACACTGCTTCTAATCTCTACAACATTAAGCTTTCAAATAGAAGTTGAATTGTATACTGAGAGGAGGGGTGATGTATTTGAAGTATGCATTATAGAACCCAGAGGAATAATCATGCTTATATTATCAGACTTCTACTCAGGAAAGTGTATGCATGAGAGGTCCATCAATTGGGTGAGTAGAATTGTACAAAGAATGAAAATATAGTAGCCTGTCCATATAACTTTTAGCTTCCATGAGAATTTCTCTTGATTTGTATTTATTTAGAGAAAAAAATGAAAAGGTAAAGACTAGGTACAATGTCTCATACCTGTAATCCTGTAATTTTAGCTATTGGAAAGGCTGACAGGATAGTTACAGTTCTAGTCTAGCCTAGGCACAAAAGCTTTCAAGACTTCTCAATGTAAGTAGTGTGATGGAGTAGACCTGCTATTCTGATTAAGATGGGAAGTCTAAAATAGTCAGATAAGCAACAATGAGATGTATGAGACACCATGTTGAAAAACGAACTTTACAATTTAGGCGGGGGTGGGATGGCAGTGGGGGCTAGAGGGTGTATTGAGGAGGTGGGAGGGACAGGATGGTAGGGAAAAACAAAGGAAGAGGTAGCAATGCTGGATAAGAAATGTACTCATTATTTCACTCATGTAACTGTAACTCTTCTGTACAGTATTTTCACAATAAAAAAAAAACTTATTTAAAAAATAAAATAAAATAGATAAGCAAGCAGGAAGAAAAATAACCACCACAAAAAGACAAGAATAATAGTAGTAATAATAATATAAAAATAAAAGTTGTAGGCTTCCTATCAATTGGTAGTACATTAACAAATTATGTTATTTTAAATAAAATAACTATTCTTTCACAGATGGTAGGCCTTTCTTTTTTAATTTTTATTTATTGTTTTATTGTGAAAATACTGTACAGAGGGGTTACAATTACATGGGCAAGATAATTTCTTATCAAGCATTGTACCCTCCTCCTTTGTTTCCCCTACCCCTCCCTTCCCATCCTCCTCCCGCCCCTCCACCCAATTCTCTCCGCCCCCTCCCCCAACCAAAGTTGTAAAGTTCATTTTGGACATAACGACTTGTACTTCTCAATGTTGCAATGGGTCCACCTGTATCCCTATTTAAACGACTTGTTTTTCCCTTCCCATCCAAAAATTATACCGACATCAAATACAGTGAAAGCACGGGTATACTGTGGGGGAGGGACATACAAAGCAACAAAGAAATAATCTTATAAATGCGTTAGAAACAACCGCATGAAAGAAAATAAAAACATTTAAATACATATCTTAGGATTCATTTTCCTAACATCACCTTATCCGACCTGTTCTGCTTGACTCAGACATATACTAGATATTGCAAATAAGGGAAACCATGGGACCTATGTTTCTTTGGGCTTGGCTTACTTTTTTATATTTTTTTCTTTCTTCCTAATTACCACAACTAAACATTATGTTGAGGTATTAATAGACATTAGAATCTTCATAAACATGATGTTTTTTTCTGCCTATCTACAGATATCAGGCAATAAGCTGTATTTTATATATAGTTTGAATGAATAGGAACATTACATTTCCAATATGGCGATCTTGGATGAATCTAAATGGCAAAAATAAGATTGAAAGAGAAGCTAGGTTCTCACAGTTTTAATTCTAACTACTTACTAGGCTGAAATTGGAAGATTCACCCTATGAGGCAATATCAGGTATATACAACATTCTCAAAATTTTACCCAACCAATTACAAATTACCTGTCATTGTAGCTACATAAGAAGTGTAAATAGGAGAATCACATTCAAGGGCAGCCCAGGCATAAAGAAGACTATATCTCTATTTGGAAATAAATGAAAGAAAAAAAGGGTAGGGTGTGGGTCACATAGTTAGAATACCTCCTAGCAAGCAGAAAGCCATGAGTTCCAGCCAGAGCAGCACACACACACACACACACACACACACACACACACACACACACACACACACACACACACCCATGCATGCACACACAAAACATTACAAAACATTATAAGAGAGGGGCTGGGAAGGTGGCTCAGTGGTAGAGTGCTTGCCTTGCATGCCTGAGGCCCTGGGTTCAATTCCTCAGCACCACATAAGCAAAAAAGAAAAAAGCCGGAAGTGGCGCTGTGGCTTAAGTGGTAGAGCGCTAGCCTTGAGCTGAAGAGCTGAGGGACAGCGCCCAGGCCCAGTGTTCAGGCCCCACGACTGGACCCCCAATAAAAAACAACAAAAAAAACATTATAAGAGAAAATAGTAACATGAAAAGGAAATATTCCATCCCTTAAAGAGCAACAATAATAACACAAGTACTTAGAGACAGCTACCAGACAAGAAACAGTCTATTTCATACATCACAAGTTTTGTTTTATACTCCATGGCAGTAAAATTCACTGTGTTACATCAGTTAATCAACATATCTAGTTCAATAATGACTTCACTGGCTTAAAATTTAAAATGTAAACTTTAATAACTTGATATTGCTGTTTACTGGGATTTTAAAAGACAGAGCTACTAAAAATCACCACCTGCTAATGAATCACTGGTTGCTTTAGAAAGCTATTTCTTTTCCAAAGCAATTTCAGGTACATTCATAGCTATTAGGATAATTAAATACAGTGACATGCTGTGGAAAATGTACAAAAGACTAACATCCTAAAATACTCATTTTCCCCTTCCTTTCTTATTTATTTATCTATTCTCTCTCTCTCTCTCTCTCTCTCTCTCTCCCTCCCTCCCTCTCTCTCTCTCTCTCTCTCATCTATCTATCTATACTGGGATTTGAAAGAAGGGCCTTTACTTATTTGTTTTTCAGATAGATCCAGCTCAGCTCATTTTGCCTTGTTCTGTCTCAGGTTGTGATTGTCCTACCTATGCTTCCCATATTTTAAGGAATATTGATGTGGCCACTACACTCACGTTTTTTGGTTGAATGGGGTTGTGCTGACTCTTTCCCTAGGTTAGCCAAAAAACAACAATCCTTGCAGTCTCTGTTGCCAATGTAGCTAGAATTAGATCATAAACCAACATGACCAGTCCTTGTTCCTTAAAAAGATTAGACTGTGCCTTTATAATTAGTTGTTACATCAATCCAATAATAAAAATACTCAGGTTTTTTTTTTTGCTTTTAAATTTCACTTTTATTTAGCTATGATTGATATGTAAGAAACTGCAGATATTAGTATTTACAGTTTTATCATTTTGGCAAATATATTATTATCACATTCAAGATACTGGAAATGTCCATATCTCTCAAAAGATCACTTTTAAATTATTTTTTAATTAATAGGAAAAATTGTGTCATTTAAACTCTTTTTCTCTAACTTAGTGGCTCAACTCTTCACAATAAATATAGTGAAATCATGACATTGCAAAAAATAGCAAATCAATTACACATTTTATATTCTTAGATATATAGTTTTGCTCCATTTGGAATATGCAAAAATAGATGTTTTTATGAAACAATATATATATATATATATATAGTGGTTTCAAAAGAAGTAAGGATGACATTTCCAGCATGTAATATTTGCATATATTTCATTGCATTTGTGAATCTATGTTTTATTAACCATTACCATAAGACTCTGTAAGTGAAATAATAGTAAACAAAATAATAGTAAGTGAAACAATTATCTTGGTACCTTGAAACATATAATTAGGGATTTAGCATGGATTATGGAATATTGTCATATATTATAAATTTTAATGCATTTTTGAGGGGACTGTAGAGTGTCACATCTACTATGGAAGTAAATACAAAGGTTCTTGGAAAATTCAAAATTAGGCTTGACTGGTAGAGTAGTACAGTGCACACTTGAGTGGCTCAAGGCTTATAGTGCCAGCCAGGTGCAATAAAGCCAAGTTAAAAACAAGTGTGTGAGGTCCTTTATATTTCTTGGCATATATACAAAAAATGTAATGAAGATACAGTTGAGATAAATACCCACAATTATTCCTACTGTATCCCCAATAGCCAAACAATGAAATCAGCTTATGTTCCCATCATCCAATAATAGATAAAACAATTGTTTTACACACACACACACACACACACAGAGTTTAGTGTTACTGTCCTAAAGAATTACTGTTTTTACAGGAAAATAGGTGACCTAAATGTCATTATATATATATTTATTTATTTATTTTTGTTGGTGGTGGGCTTGAACTCTGGGCTTGGGTGCTGTCCCTGCCCTCTTTAGCTCAAGGCGAGCGATCTACCACTTGAGCCACAGTGCTACTTTTGGCTTTCTAGTGCTTTATTGGAGATAAGAGTCTCATGGACTTTCCTCCCCAGGCTGGCTTTGAACTGCAATCCTCAGATCTCAGTTTCCTGAATAGCTACGAATACAGGTGTGAGCCACCAGCGACCGGCTTAAATGTCATAATATTAAGCAGAGTAAACAGTGAGAAAGACAAATATCAAAATATCACATTCTTTCTCAGACCTGGATCCAAGAACAAAGATACAACAGAATGACACACATGTAAGTCAGGGGCTGTTAAGGGAAGAGAACAAGTATAAGGAAAGAGCTTTGTGATGTTATGATGGTTATGATTGATGTATTTTATACACGTTTGAAAAAGAGAATAAAGAAATTCATTGAAATTGGTTAAAGGGGAAAAAGCAAGAAAGAAAATCAAGTAAGAAATTCAATGAAATTACATTATGTAGATACTTGGAAATGTCACAATGAAACTCCTTTTTAACATTAATATGCCAATAAAAAGATACATATGATGGTGCTATAGTATGGTTGTTTTTCTAACTGCTTAATTTTTAACTCTGTTCAATGTACTAAGTAATACAAACTGTTATATTTCCCAATCACACTATATTAATTCCTTTGTATTACAGTAAATAGTATAACATCCACCCAGCATCTTTCTGATTCACAAAATAAAAGAGTATTTCAGATTTAAATTAAAAATATAAGCACTAGAGATCTTCTTTGAATATACTATTCCAAAATTAGCTCAAAAATACAATGCAGAATAAAGTAGCTACTATGATAAACATCAATTAAGCAGACTTGAGGTTTAAGGTAGACACTTTACATATATCAAAAGCAAAATCTCTCTGATTCACTTTTCCTTGAATAACTGAGATCCCATGTACAAGTCCCATCTCATTATAAATCATAGTTACTGGTACTAAAAAGTGAAAAAAGATCTAAATAATAAAATATGAAAATTCTGGTACCTGAATGTCTTTAATTTAATTCATTGCTTGGAAATATATATATATATATATATATATATATATATATATATATATATATATGAGCCAGGTGCCAGTGGCTCATGCCTGTAATCCTAACCAGTCAGGAGGCTGAGATCTGAGGATCACGGTTCAAGGCCAGCCCAAGCAGGAATGTCCATGAGACTCTTACCTCCAATAAATCACTCAGAAAAATGGAAGTGGCTCTGCTGTTCAAGTGATAGAGCACTAGCCTTGAGCTGAAGAGCAGAGGGACAGCTCCCAGGCTCAGAGTTCAAGGCCCATGACCCCCCAAAAAAATGTGAAAGAAAAGGAATAAAATTATACATGTAAGCACTTCAGAGTATTCTCAGATTGTAACATAAGAGGCCCTCACATTCTATCATTTCTTTATTTCATCTAAAAAGCAGACAATTCAAATATAAAATCAATACAGCAGTGATTTGAGTACTTTTGCATCATTATTACTTACTTTGAAACTCTCTTCTTTTGAATGAAGTAACCAAATGAGGGCATTCATATATCTAGAGGGAGGAGGGTATCAAAATATCCTTCTCATTTAGATGCTGTAACATTCTCTTTTAGCCCCCTGTTTTCTTCAAGGGGTACAGCACACCATTTATTTCTTCTATGCAAAATTCTTCACTCCTGTAATCTACACACGATTAACTTCAAATCAAGCAACTACATCAGAAACTATCTTCATCCTGAGTAGCAAATTTCTTTGCTGCCTGTTTCTGGCTTGTGTGATAGATGAGGGCTAAGCATCTATTGGCCTCAGCTTGTGATATAAAAATACTAAGATAATATATATATATATATATATATATATATGTCATCCTTTGGATCTTAACTCCAAATACCTTTAGTGAATGCAACTGCATTCACTATCCCAATTTACAAATTACATAAATCTTTTACTCCAATAGCTTTTTAACCAGAAAGTCTTTAGAACAATTCCATCTAACAGCAGGAAAGGTGACCAGTTGTGATTAATAACTTTCCTGTTCAATTTCTTTCCCACAGCAAGAAAATTGTTCAAATTCATCTTTGCCTCTTACCTTGATGTTTATTACAGCAGATGAGCTTTTCCCCACAGGCAGCCTCCGTGTTATTGCTCTTTTTCTGCTAAACCCATTTCCCGTCGCAGCTCTGTTAATCTACATTTCTTTCTCTTTTCCTTTGTCATTTTGCTTCTTTCTCTCCTTTCTTTCATCAAATCACATAAAAGTATCTTTACGTTTTAGTTTATATATAAACTTAATTGTAGCATATCTGTAAATAATCATGATCTGCTATTTGTTAGTAAGTTGACCTTTAAACCTCTAGATTTACTCTTAAATTAATTATACAATTAATGTTAACTGCATATCTGTATGCAATTATGGTCCATTACTTGTTAACCTCTTGCCCTTTAAAAATCTGAATTTACTTTTCATACAATTGTATGTTTCTAAGTCTTGTTTTATTCTGAAAAAACGTGAACTATCATGAGCACGACTGTGCTTTAAGGAATTCTTACAAGTTGTTTTGTGTGTGTGTGTGTGTGTGTGTGTGTGTGTGTGTGATATTAATAGTGACCCTATTTTGTAAGTTCTATTACTGATGTTGGGTATATAGTGTGAATACCAATCTGATAGATTTAAACTAGCATGCAAAGATGTTTTATGTACTAGACTTTTTTTTTATACCTTTTAGAGCATTCACCAAATTAATGTTCTGAAAGGATCAGTTATTTCTAGTTAAGGTGCTCAAGTCCCTGAAATGATGTTTCTGATATTTGTTTTCCTGAAAAATATATCTATATTGAAACAATAGTGACAACAAACAAGAATAACAAAAAGAAACACCTTTAGAGGTAATGTTTTTATTACTCCTAAATTAAATAAGGATTTAAACACAATTTGAATTTACACATATTCAGTACTTATATATTGGTTCTGAAAAATAATATAGTCAAATGCACTGGTATGCAAGTTTTAAAATCTGATCTTGTACTTAAATAATTTTATTTATCTATGCATGTACCTTCATTTTTAAAAAATGTACTTCTATTTTTAAATCCTGTGGACATTTAAGAAAATATTGAAAAACATGAAAAAATAAAAATCAAAATGAATGAAAATACTACTTGAAATGTCTTTACTCCTAAAATACCACAATTGATTTCCATATAAATTTGTTCTTTTATTAAACAATACCAATTGTGCAACATAATTGCTTTCGTTGCAATGTTTCCTACAGTCAATAACATATTTCGATCATAGTCATCTCTCCCTGACTCTTTATCGTCTCTTCTCTCCAAACCCAGATATCCTTGCTTTTTTCTAGTAATCACCTATAATTTTATTTTTTCCTAGATTCCATATATGAGAGGGAACATTCAATATTTTCCTGATCTCACTTGTATCCAATTTCATGAATGCAATTTTTACAAATACATTTCAGGCTTTTCTTGGTTTCTGGAAAGAGTAATATAAATATGAAAATAAACCATTGGATTACACTTGTTGGTTAATAAAGACATTCAAATACATTATATTCTTCATAAATCTAAGTATACACACTTGAAATTTAGATAATTATTTATAATAAGAAATGTGTGAATATCTAATGTTCATCTAAAGTATCAAGATATTTTTATTTCTCTAAATATATAACTTTAAGATTATCAATTTTGCGTTTTTTTAAAGAGTAGTTTATGGAGGTAACATCTCACATATACTACTCTATCTCTTAAAATCATTGTCAGAGTGACAACATGTCGAATTCCTTATAGCCATAGTTAATATCCAACTAACTCAATGATCTTCATCTGTCTTCTGTCATAGCTATTTCATGTGTAAAGGCATACATGATTTTTCTTATTGTTTAAAAAGTTTACACTAGAATTTATCAAGATATTATTTTTGCTACTCACCTGAAAATTAGACTGTTATTTTAGAAATGTTACTTTGTATCTTCAAATACTTATTTTATTGTATTTGTTCCAAAAATGTAAGTATATTGAAAAATGGTTGTCAATTTTTTCTTCAAAATATTTTGAGTAATGTTTTCTGTATTATGTTTGCATGTTGCATTTTCTTTCCTGTTTAGTCAATTTATTGTTTTATGCGATTTTTTTTTGTGTTACGTTACCACTGTAGCTTTTCATTGTGTGTTTGTGTGTCTGTGCGCATGCGCGTGCACTTAGGTTTAACACCAAAACTTGAATCGTATTTTTTTCACTATAATATATAACTCATTTTTGTATCTCTATTTTCTTACAATTTACTTTTGTGTATGTGTGCTGGTTCGAGGACCTAGGCATTGTCCCTAACCTTCGTTTGCTCAGTCTATCACTCAATCTATAGTTCTCTTCTGGCTTAAAAAAAAATAGATAGATAGATAGATAGATAGACAGACAGACATATATATATATACACACACACAATAATAAATATACCAAAAGAGAACCAAAAAATCTAAACATGCTCTTTCCCTAGGCAACCCTAGGCCCATGTAGTAAAGGCTCAAATTATCAGCCCCTATCCCCCTTTCCTTGCGAGAGCACCCTGTTGGGATAGCTATGACCATATAAAGAAGGGAGATCCCTCAAATCTCCGAAGTTTTAAAAGGTCACCTGAGACAATAGCCAGCATTTCTGACTTCCTCTCACTTGGTGAGATGGGGTCATGCATGTCCTCTTACTGGCAATAACCTTTTCCTTTGCTCTTCCAACCTAGGTATCCGAGTGATTTTCTGGCTGAGTCGAATTTACTCTAACAAGGATTTCAATAAACTTTCCTGCCTGGACTGGTTTCAAACGTGGATCCTCAGCCTCCTGAGTAGCTATAGTTACAGATTACATGTGGGCTTTTGTTGTTGTTGTTTGTTTGTTCTATTTTACTATATATGATTTCACATACTTTTGATATTTACTCATCATTACTTGTTTAGATATTTGTTTTCTTTTTTTTTCAAGCACAGTAATGGTGTTTATTACAACATTTATTACCACAAACAGCTTTTATCAATAACACATTTAACTACCATTTGTGGTTTCAAAATCAAAATTATTTTAATTGAGTACCTTAGTTAATTTTGGTATTTAAAAAACACCTGGTATTTTTTTTTATTGTGAAAAATCATACAGAGGAGTTACAGTTACATGGGCAAGATAATGAGTACATTTCTTATCAAGCATTGTTGCTGCCCCATTTGTTAGGAAATGGAAAGACTTGGAAAAAATTATATTAAGTGAAGTAAGTCTAAAGAAACATAGATCCCATGGTTTCCCTTATTTGCAATAACTAGTATATGTCTGAGACAACCAGAAAAGGTCAGATAAGTTGATGTTAGGTGAAATGAACCCCAAGATTTTTGCTTTCATGAAATTGTTTCTAACATATTTATTAGATATTTGTTTTCTAAATTACTTTTCTTGGTTGAATTTTTTCCTGATTAACTCATACTCCTCTTTTCAATATTTGCATACATTCCAATTCCATTCAGAATATTGTTGGTAGTTAGAAAGAACCAACTATTTGCTTACAAATACCTTAGATTTAATAAAGATAGCTAAGGGGAAAAAACCCTCAAATTTTAATTATTTTCTTAATTATGTTCTCAGATACGTTTAAATTCTTTTTTCCTTTTGGCATACCTGCCTTTGGTTTGAGTGTTAACTACTTTCAAATTATGCATCCTATGCTTTGCAAGTGAAAGATTCCTCTCCTCAGCTTTCTGAGGCATTTTGTTCCCACACTGGCAGTTTATTGCATGCAGAATCTCAGCTACAAAGAATAAAAGGAGGGTGGATTAGAGTTTGACAAAATATCCAACAAGGGCTGTGTGGTATTAGTTTAACTCCTTACAAATTATTCCTTTTATAATACTACTTCTTCCTTCTAGGATGTAAGCATGTTTCATTTGGGTGACATTCATTTTTTCTTCTGACAAGAATTAGCTTTCCTTTTAGTATTTGAGGTATTACATATGTTTGTCTCTATTGTTTTTGTAAGATAATACATCAATACTTCAAGTAATTTTTACAAGCATGAACATAAGAAAACAATTCTATTTGATCTTCATTCTGACCATAATAATAATACATTTGTTACATTTGTTAAAGTGTGGTATGAATTGGTTTGGGGATGGTATAGTTTATTAGACAAAATTGTAATTGATATTCTCCTAGTATAAAGATTAGGTTTTTCCTTTCTAATTTTATTTACATATTATGTGGTATATCTTTTTAATTTATAACTATTTGCTTATAGTATAGACATCTTATTAACTTGTTATTATTTTATATTCAAGATGGTATGCATTTCCCTCAAGGGGTTATAACCAGAGAGGAATTGAAAAACTGATGGTTTACTAGGCCGGACACCGGTAGCACAAGCCTGTAACTCTAGCTACTTAGGAGGCTGAGATCTAAGGATCACGGTTCAAAGCCAGCCTGGGCAGGAAAGTTTGTGAAACTCTTTTCTCTAATAAACCACCAGAAAACCAGAAGTGACCCTGTTGCTCAAGCAGTAGAGCACTTGCCTTGAGCTGAAGAGCGCAAGGACAGCTAAAAAGCCCAGAGTTCAAGCCCACAACACACACACAAAAAAAACCCCAAAACTGATGGCTTAATGTTCACTTGTGACAATACACGAACACTTTCTTTTTCAAAAATTTCCTCTCCAATTTCCCTTTTCACACTTTTTCCACTCTCAAGGAAAATAAATGTGGAGAATAAAGAATGTTCCTTCCTGAATTATGTGCAACTTCTTTATCAACATAATTTGTGTCACAAGCACATTTATATACAATGGGAATAATTTGATTATTTTTTCAGAGCTGTAATCATAGTTTTATATGCATTTATAAATGCAGAATAATGAAACTCATTAAAATTTATTTAAATGACTACAGTCATAGTTTAAGTGGCAGTATGTTTACCTGGCATGCTCAAGATCCTGAGATCAGTCAAAAAAATAGGTAAATAAACAAATGAAAAATAAAATGGGTTGAGGAGTTGGAGGGAAAGATACAATAATAGAGAATCAATATAATCACAGTATAAGATGTGAATGTATGAAAATATCATAGTGAAACTACTATTTGTAATTAACATACATTAATAAAAACTGTACATATTTAAATTATGATGAAATTTATTACAAATCCCACTATCCCTCATGCCAACTCCTTTTTGCTTTATTTTTATTTTTTTTAAGTTATGTACCCAGGTTGGCCTGGAACTTGTGAACCTCAATCTCCACTTCTCAAAAGCTGGGATGACAGGAGGGAGGCCTGGCAGAATTTTCATTTTCTGCTATCCAGTGTGCCTACTAATATATGCTATGATAATACTTAAGGAAGTATACATTTTAATGTGTCATGCTCATTGCTGTTACCATTTATTTTACCACTTTAAATATTATTTTTTGAATATCTTATAAACTGCATATAATGACTTTTTCAGCCCTGATATTGTATGTTGAATTTATTATTCTCAAACGAAATGTTACCTTAAGTTGTTCTTTAATATTACTTCAAGGCTTCATGTGAGATTCTGATCAGTAGTTATTTTACACTTGGGATATAAAAGAACAATTTCTTACTATTCTCTTGACACATCATATACTTCCCTGAATTCTAGTTTTGTTTATATAAGTCTTATCTGTTCAACCAGACTGTAAGTGTTTTAAGACAGGGAACATGTTTAAAGAATATGTGCGCCCCATGGCACTTAACAGATATATCAAGAACATTTCTGCAGGGTAATGGTTGTTAAAAGCTCCAAGAGACAGATGTTGCCCTATAGCATTAGTTTGATCATTTTTCTACAAGTTTATTTATTAAATAGAGTTGCATTCCAATATTCCAAGCTTGTGAAATAAAATAAGCCTATCTGTGTTCCCCCCACCATGTCTTCTGAGAACATTAGTTTCATAGCTACTAAAGAAACTCTGTACAATTATAAACCATTAAAGTTTGAGTACATTTTTCTACATTTCCTACTGCATGTGACCCTGTTATTAGAGTTTTAATGGACATTTGCAGCTCTGTAATGCCTACTGTCCTCTAAAAATAATGTAATAAACTGTAATATCAGCTGCCATTCCAAAGATTCTTAAAAAGATAAAATAACAATATTATTTATTTCTTCTTACTGAGTAATTTGTTCTGCTCTGTTGATATGAGTACACTATTAAATATTAATATTCATTATTATTAAATATAAATATAAAGCTATGTTTATATTACCATTGGTTTATCTTATGCTGTTATGCTTTTACTATTGAGAAGAAGCATAGTAAAGTTATTTAAAACAAAATTTTACTGTATTTCAAGGCAGACATGTGTCCTGATAAGACTAAAACTGTATTTTTTTGTTCATATGAAAGAAAGGGCAAATTTTATAAATTAACTTTTACTTTGGTTATGATCCTTTTGTCACAAGTGCCAGATAAGATTATAAATCAACTTTGTCCTTTTTTAAACCCTTATTTTATTTGTGAAATTATTCCTCTTATAAAATATAGAAAGGGTGAAAAGCCAATATGAATGAGAAAAACACATCCATATTACTACAAGCAGAGAAAAATTCTGAACATTATGGTCATATGCATATGCATGTACTTATATAGTTTATATCATAGGGTGTGTGAAACTTTATTTTGTATTTCTTTTGCTTTAAATCTTTGCTCTTGTCATTAAAAAATTAATTGTATGGGGATAAAACTGTCTTTGTTCAAAAAAATCTGTAAAATACTTGCCTTTTACATTATATCTTTATGTTCATATGTTTCTAATATTCTCATGTACATTTCTCATGATCATACTATAAGTAGAAAAGGATCATTATCTTTGAGGCTCTTCCAAATGTAATGTTTAGGTAGCTATTAGTCAAGAAATAGTTTTGAATCCGTCTAGGTCAGTCTTTTTTGAGGAAATTCTTATTTGTAGGAATACTGTTCAATCTACCTGCACACTTTTTTCAAATAAAAGATGGAGGAAAATCTCAATACCTGGCATTTCAAAAGGAAAAGCACCCAGGTATCACACAAGATTCTGATGGAGGAAACTAGTGGAATGAGATTATAGTAAAGTCTTCAGAAACAATAGTGTTCTATAATATATTGTGTAGATTTCAATGCTACAAGACTAACACTGATGATCAAAAAATTAAAATAAAAAATTGTTTTTTATTTGGGGAGATATTGTTTTGATAAGTTGTAATATAGTATTGCATAACAAATTTCTGATGATGACATTTAGCAAGATCTTTTCTAAATTAATTTTAAGAGATGTATTTTAATGTTAAATGTTGTACATAGATATTTCCTGTTTCTGTACTTCTAATACTAGGTACCTGCTCTTAAATATCAAATAATTAAAAATCATTAGTATGGGAAATTAGAAAATAAAAATATTCTTGAAATTATAAACTTAAAAGCATATAAAGATGACATGGGCACTGGTGGCTCATTCATGTAATCCCAGTTAAACAGGAAGCTGTGATCTGAGGACTGTCTTTCGAGGTCATCCTTGGTTGGAAAGTCTTTAAGACTCCAATTGATCACCCCAAATCAGGAAGTACAGCTCTGATTTAACGGATAGAGTGCTAACCTTGAGGAGAAAAGCTCAGGGGCCAGTGAGCAGGCCCTGAGTTCAAGGACTAGGTCTAAAAAAATAAAAAAGCATATAAAGATAAATTTCCATAACATATATGCCTATGACGACCTGCTATAACCAAAACTCATTAGTGAAATAAATTTTATAAGTTTACCCCGCTTATCTAAACCTAGTGCTTTAGAAAACACAGATACTTGGCAATCTTGCATTATTTCAAGAGTGTGGTCTGAGGAAGGTTTCATTGAGTGGGGCTAGTGATTGAAATTGGATCTTTCAAAATACACAATTTACCAGAATTGAAATAATAATTGTCTATAACTGGCCATAGAAAGCAAAGGTAATGTAGTGAATCTTGATGACCAAGCAAGATATTATATATTCAACTAATAGAATAAATAATAGTATAGAAAGTTCAAGTGAGTTGAACTTTCTCTCAGACTGATCTTTGAGGGCTTGAGGGATCTTTAATGACAAAAAGTAATGTATTTGTTCAGTCTTATCTGTAAAGGTTACTGAATTATCACAGATCTTCCATTGTTCAGTTTGCAAATCAAAGTGATTTATACCTTTTGTGCATGAATATTTTAAACAGTTTCATTTTGAGTATGACCTGGAAAATGGAGGTAAGTATAGATGAAGGAATCTATTATTTGGTGTGTCATAATTACAAATAGCTGATTTATTCCCGATGTAAAAATCTAAGTAACCTAGTAAAATTCTATAACATAAATTACAACTGCTAATAATTTTGATGTAGACAGGAATCTCATGATATTTTTCTAATTACATATAAGAAGAAGAGATGTCTTTTTTATTTTTAATGTAGAAAACTATAACTGTATGTATTACATATGCATTATGTATGTTATCATACTTAACCATGTCTTGATACATTGCATATAAAACTTAAACCTTAGAAATCTTAAACTGTTTTTTTATAGATTATTAACTGATAAAATCATAAATGGCAAGCAAACTTTTTTAATGGAAAAATTTTAAGGGAAAACTTTTAAGGGAAACATGCATATCTCACCTATTCAGAAGGATTTTGCCTCATTTAGCTACAATCAGCAATTTTTACCATCTAAAAGAAAGATGAGCCTTTGTGATCCTCTCCTACTTTCCTTCATTTCACAGTGTGACTGTCCTATGCCCATATATAATGATGTGTATTGAATGCCAAGAAATGGAAATTAGGTGTTTTTTTATTATTTTGATTTTTTTCTCCTTTGTCATTGTTTTGGAGTTCTGTGTACCTTTTGTCTTGTATATGTAAGCTTATCCGTTTGGGGGAGGGTAAGAGAGGAGCACAGAAATGGTGGGACAAAGAGTAAACAAATGCAGCAGACACTGGAAACTATGTTGTAAATGAACTATACAACTTTGCAGGGAGGGGAAACTGGGAGGAAATGAGGGAAGAGGTGACACTTCAACAAGAAATGTCCTCAATACCTGACTTATGTAACTGTAACCTCTCTGTACATCACCTTTCAAAACAAATAAATAAATAAAATGGTTTAAAAAAAAGGTGATGGGGGTATGTTACGGTAGCAATAATTCTGTATAAAATAAACCAATGCCATGTCAGGAGTTATTATGTTGCATTAAGTAGTGTAAAGAAGAGAAAAAATATGGGGAGAGAATATCAGTTTCTCCAATAGTTAAGGACTGGGGAATCTATGTATGTGCAGCCTGTGTTATTCATGCAACATGTCATGAGAAATAGTTTGTGCTGTGTATTTTTTCATACTATATTTTAAGCTCTAAAATAGAAATCTGCTGTAGAAACGAAGCAGAGACTGTTACCTACGTTAATCAGTGGTTCTGGTTCAGAGGATGTCCACAGAGGTTTAATGTTCGCAGTTTAGGTATTGGAAACACAGCTACCAAACAGGGAGTACTTTCAATACTTTTGTTCCCACCATGACAAAATGTCTAGACATCCTATGTACAGCCTGTTTTCTTCTAAAAATAAACCAAAATAAAAACAGCAAAAGTATAATTACTAGTGATCATTACAAGAGGAAAAAAAAATGGAACTGTACTAAAGAAACCAAAGCCTCTTATTCCTAATTTAGAAAAAGAAATACTGTTTTATATTAGAAAGCAGGACGTTTACTAGGCATGGTACTTCATGCCTCTATTCCTCAGGAGACTGTAAATTCAGAACTTGGCTGCATAGCAAGTTATATTAAAAAACCAACTGAAAATAATAAAAGAGAAGGAAAGACATGTAGGGGATCAAAGGAAGGAAGGGAGAAAAAGAGGGAGGACAGAAGGAAGGATAAAGAAAGGGAGGGAGGGAAAAAGAGAAGACATGATCTAAGTCAGAGAAAAATGGAAAGTATGTGAACTTTCAATTGTTTAACACTTCTTTGGGGTTTGGAATTTGTGAGTTGGTTAGTTGCTGCATCTGGATAATAGCTTTCCTTTAGAGATTTCAGATCAATGTAAAAAAGTGGTGATTGACACATCATATCTTACTGATTACAAGGAGTAAACTGATTGTGGTATTGAGGCAGTGATCACTTTTGGTGAGGTCTGAAGTGAACTCACAAGTTCAAGAGTACCAGAACCACATTCTCTAAGAGTCTACTTACAAAATAATATCAGATAAAGGATGATCCTAGAAATGGTTTGCTACAAGTATGCCAAAGCATGGTTATTATTCCTGGCATATAGAGAGCTCTCTAATTAGGCATAAGCTTCTTTTTTCAATTAGCAGAACTGGCAAATACATTTAATGAAATTCACACGGAACCTATTATAACAAGGGTATAGAAACTATTGTATGTCCCACGTTCTTAGCAAAATGAAAGAATGAGAAAAATCTACTTAATAAGATCAGAGAGAAGTGTCAAAAAATAATCCAACATTTTTGAGGATATGAAACAATTATACACACTTATACACATACAGTTCATGAAACTATTTCTAATACTACTTTTATTCTGAAAATGTCCATTCATATGAACACATGTAACCTTTTACTTACTACTGGTAAATATTTGAGCATCATTATGAAAGCAACACAATCCATGGATTTGGATAGCTTATCATTATACTATCATATTATTATACTATTATTATTATATTATAAATCTATATTATAAGTCCATGGATATGGATATTATACTATTATTATATTATTATAAATATTATAAATCTATATTATAAATCCATGGATTTGGATAGCTTATTATTATACTATTATTTTAGTATCTATTGTCAGAGGTATTTAGAAAATTTTGATTTTTATCATATTGAATATACCTTACTTGATTGTATTACATAGATAGCATACAATTATATGAAGCTATTTACATGAAATATTTTAATTGAATTATGATCCTGTCACTTCTGCTTCCAAAGATTTTGATGAACTAAAAAAAGAGTTGAATTACAGACTAAATTATAGATCTCAATTTCTCCAGGTATTCAATAAGACTATAGGTAGTAGGGTATGAAATTTTTAGGATATACTGTTATTTTCTTTCACAAGTCGACAAAAGATATTTAAATAAAGCTATTTTATTTTATTTATTTATTTATTTTTATTTGCGTGCCAGTCCCTTCAACTCAGGGCCTTAGAACTGTTCTTGAACTTCTTTTTGTTCAAGGTTAGGTTCTACAACTTAAACCACAGGTTCATTTCTAGCTTTATGGTTAGTTTAGTGAAAATAGAAGTCTCACAGACTTTCCTCCCTAGGCTGGCTTTGTGCCATGACCCTCAGATTTCAGTCTTCTAAGTAGGTAGGATTATAGCCATGAACCACTGTTACCTTAATAACTAGAATGTTAAACTCAGTTACAACTAAAAATAAAGCAGACAACATAATGAGGGAAAACAGAGTAAATAAAACCCCTCATGGACAGTTGGTAGGAAAGTAAACTCTTATAATAACTCTGGAAATAATTACAAAAGTTGCTGAAAATCCTAAAATAGACCCATGGTAAAGTTCTATTCACAATAGACAAGGTATAAAATCAGCTAAGTCACTAAACTGATTGATTAGCGGATAAAGAAACTACAGTATACTTATATGTGTATGTGTGTGTGTATATGTGTATATAAATATATATATATGTATATGAGTGTGCATGTGCTATGAGTATATCACATATTATACACACACACACACACACATGCACATACACACACTCAGACATAAAATTTTAAGTTATGGTATTTTTTTAGGAAATTTGATAGAAGATAATTATCATGTTGAGTGAGATAAGCCAAGTTAAAAAAGCCAGATATTTCATGTCCACTTTCATTGGCTGAAATTAGGCCTAAAACAATGATGACAAATGCCTTAATTTAAAAGGAGAAATCATTAGAGGAATCAGGATGTAAGAAGGGAAAGGCAAAGGTGATGAGTACTGGACAGAATTGAAATATGCAATAGATGATAGGCAGATAGATAGATAGATAGATAGATAGATAGATAGATAGATAGATAGATAGATCACATCTTGATATTATGTAGATAAGTACAAGTGCCTCTGTCTGGTGTGTCAATGTTTCTGTACACTGAATAGTTTCTTCTAGAGATGTCAAATAAGAAGTCAATATAATCAAGTAATGACTGGATTCTCTCTTTGACTTCTAGTACTTACTCTGGCAATTGCTTTTTTCACCTTTAAAAATACAATCTATTTGAAGATAGCATACCTGATTTTTTACAGTTACATAAATTCTAACAGAGATAAGAAAATTTCACTATGACTAAAAGCAAAAAAAAAAACCTTCTAAATGTATATTTAAAATACTTTTCAGTTAACTTATCGATATTTACATGTCAAAATTTGACACTGGTAAAACTACTATTTGGGATTTTTTACGTTTTCTATTTTTAGAATTCTGTCCATATTTGCTTATAATAGAAAATTATCAGATAGAGAAGCTAAAATTCAGCTAGGGATTTCTTATCAAACAAAGTTGGAGATTTTCAGAAGTTATTGATACTGTTAGAAGAGACATGCAAGATTGCATAAATAAAATGCATTTTGGTATGTAAAGATAGATCCTTCTTTTCCCACAGATACACTGACCATAATTTTTTTTTGGGGGGAGGTCCGGTTGTGGGGCCTGAACTCTGGTCCTGGGCACGGTCCCTCAGCTCTTCAGCTCAAGGCTAGCGCTGTACCACTTGAGCTACAGCGCCACTTCCGGCTTTTTTCTTTTTGCTTATGTTGTCCTGAGGAATCGAACCCAGGGCCTCATTAAATGCAAGGCAAGCGCTCTACCACTGAGCCACCTTCCCAGCCCCCATAATTTTTATAGTAAGTGATAGTTGAGGATTAATATTTTCCTACCTCGCTTAATAGAAAGAGATAAAAAATTGAAATTTGATAAATGTAATTCCTCTTCTTGTATTGAGACTCCGTGTTGAGCGCCTAGGACACTGGAGGACGGTTGTGATTGCTTCAGTGGAACTCAGCTTTCTACCCCAGCAACCACCTGAGAAATCTCTTATTAAAGAAATGCTGGCTTATTATAAATCATTATTCCTGCGCATGCATGGTGAGGAGGGAGGAATGATGGTTTGTTCAAAGCGATATAAAATTCAGTGATTTTTTAAATCACAGCGAGACAACATCGTATTACCTGTGAATTCAAGCCCATTTTCTCACCTTCCTCCTACCTTGTAATGAGCTGGGACCAGAAACGTTTCTAAATTGAGATAAAAATTGAAGAAGTTAAAATATCCTTCTATTCATGAAGTTTTGATGGAGTACTTCATTTAACAGTGAGAGTTTTCTTTTCCAATACTCTCAATAAGTGTATGGTTCTGAATACTTACCTATTGTCAGTAAAATTTTGTCAAAGTTTCTCATACCCTAGTAATGATTATGCTTATGATTTATATATTAAAATAATGGATCTATATAACTCTTTTTGATATATCAAATAAGTGTTTCTTTTATTTTTACATCATGTACAGAAATTAAGAATTTTCTTCTTATAACAGATGTTCCCATTACGATTTATGACACTCTAAATGTATGAAGTCAAAGTACCTAAGTTCTGGTTGTGTTTCTTAAACTTTTACAATGTTTAATGTAGCAATGATAAGATATGTATATATATATATATAGTGTATCTATAAAATATAAGAATAGCTTAATTGCCTATATAACAGATCAAAGATTTAATATTTTATTAATATTTATTTTAAGAATTACAAATAAACCTCATTTAGAGTTACCATTTCTTTATTAATGATAAAAGGAAAAAAATAAACCTTACAGTGGTATGAGATTGATAGGTATAAACATAACCAAAGAGAACCATAAAAGTCACTAATTATGAGACAAATAATTATACATCTCCTGATTAATCTACTGAAAAGGACTATACATATTATTTTCTAAATATAATGCTTAAATTATGTTTTGATAAAAGACAACACCAATTAGTCAAACTTGGGTCAGCATCAAGGATTGTAGTAACTTTAAAACACAAAGGCTGTGGGTCTCATGCCTGTAATCCTAGTTACTCAGGAAGCTGAGAACTGAGGATTGTGGTTGAAAGCCAGCCTTGGCAAGGAAGTCTGTGAGCTTTGTCTCCAATTAACCACCAGAAAACAGGAAGTGGTCCTGTGGCTCAAGTGGTAGTGCTAGCCCTGAGCTGAAGAGCTGAAGGACAGCACCCAGGCCCAGAGTTCAAGCCCCTGAAAAAAAAAAAAAAAAAAAAAGGTAAAGCAAAGGAAGTGTAGATTATGCGCAAATAAAAAGGCAAAAAGAAAAAAAAGAAAAAATATTTAAGCTGCATCTCACAGCTGAAAAAAATAGCTATACCAGACATTATTGAGATGTTTGTCAAGATCTAAATGTCAAATGTTTATCATATATTAATACTTAATCACTGTGAACTGTCTTAATTGTGGTATTTATATACTGATCAGCAAGTTCTCTTTTTTGAAGATCATCCAGTTAACTGGAGTTTCTAAACTTGATAGCTTCAGCTTATTTGTAAATGGATTAGAATTAATAAGAAATATTTCACATACACTCACATCTCTGTACATGACAAAAATAAAATATGATTGAAAAACATGACCTGTTAAAAATGGACAAATCATGAGTTCTCTCTTTCAAATTATTAAAAATAAAAGTTAAAAAATGTAAAATGGAACATGTTGATCAATAAAATCTGTGTAAATAGCATAGGCTTATGTTATCCAGGAAAATGAGAATCAGTCATCCCAAGAGTATGAATCTTTCTTCTTTTGATTTCATTTTCAGTTTGCACATCTGTATCAAGCTTCAAGTTTATATTGCTTTGGTATAAAGATTTATTTATTGAATATCTTTCATCTAAGATGCAAATTTTTGAAATAGTATGACACATCTTTAAAAATTCTATTCATCTACGCAGCTTCTTTTATAAGTTAAACATTTTCTTATCTATCTATTTAATCAAATTACAAACCCCAGATGTTAACCACCTGCTTATAAAAATCATAGCTCTGTACTGCCACAAAAGATATAATATGATTGCTGAATAAAACATAACCATAACCAGCTTTTCACACAAAAAGCTAGTAATAATGTGCTCTCACATAAAATGACTTCATAAGGCTGGATATGTTCATATTACCTTATCTGGTTATAATCTAGACTAGTTTTACATATTAAACACATTTTATTTATCAATTACTACATTTCAGAATAACTAAATAACTGTATAAACATAGAAGTACTTCAAGAAGACACATATATAATCTCATATTTACGTTAGCTCTATTTATAATACCCAGGATATGATATTACCTGAAAGGTCCATGTTTAGATAAATTGATAAAGACAATGTTACCTGAATGCAAAGTATGAACACACATTTTTAAAAAATTCTGAAAGCCCTTCATAACACAGAGGACCTCTTAGAAATTATGTTAATTGAAGCAAGTTGGACACATTAAGATAAAGACCATATGGCTGATTTCACTAAGTAGTGGAAATGAAAGATGAGAGTAGAATATGGGTCACCAGTGAGTGGGTAGAAGGAAAAAAGAGGAGCACAAGTCCTTGAGTCAGTACAATTGTTTGAAAGAAGAAATAAGCTCTCATGTTCTATGGCACATAAAAGTGAATTAAAAATAATGTTATATGTCTCAAGTAATTAGGGAAGAAGAATTTTAATAAACTCACCAGAAATAAATGAAGAAAGTTTAAGTTCATGGCTATGCTAATTACTTCTTATAAATCATTACTCACTATATAGATAAATCAAAACATCCCAGAGCACCATATAAATGTGTGACAATATTCTGAATTAATCATTTTTCTCAAAATGATAATGATTAGAAAACCAGATTATCTGATTAATTACTAATAATATATGGCTTATCTCATCCTTAAAAAATCTTAGATACAGTAACCTCTTTTTTAAAACAGAATCTGCATTTGGCTATTTTCTTTAGCCCATATGTGTGCAAATTATAGTAGGTAAATACAAGATCACTGCTGCTTCTTATTTGTTGTTAAAAACAAAACTATTTTTTATTAAAACGCCAGAGAACTATCTCCTTTTATGTTGTCTGTGGTAAAAGATTAAAATTCCAGGGTTGGAATTGTGATTGCTGGATCAACTGTTATTTGACCTTTTTTTGGACAATTAGCTCATTGTATTTCAATCTCTATAACAACATAGTATATAATCTCTTTTCAACCACTTTGTGCAATATATTTGAAATTCATCTTACCTATAACTCTATACTGAAAATCAAATTACTTTCACACTCATCGTAAATGACATAGAACATTTATTGAGAAAATACATATTGTACATGCTTGTATCCAACATTTATTTCTGTTCTTTTTTATGTGGTGATAGTAATACTCCACATTTGCATAAAGAAATTTATCTCTAGAAGAATCATTTATGCTGGGCGTCAGTGGCTTATGCCTGTAATCCTCACTACTCAGGAGGCTAAGATCTGAGGATCGCGGTTCAAAACCAGCCTGGGAAGGAAACTCCATGAGACTCTTATTTCCAATAAACCACTGAGAAAACCATAAGTGGCGCTGTGGCTCAAATGGTAGAGCATTTGCCTTGAGCTGAAAAGCTGAGGGACAGCATCCAGGCCCAGAGTTCAAGCCCCACGAAGGACAAAAAACAAAACAAAACAAAACAAAAAAACAATCATTTATAAATGTTGATAGAATATAATATAATAAGTTATAGAAAATCTTGTGTGTGTGTGTGTGTGTGTGCTTGTGTGTGTGTGTGCCAGACCTAGGGCTTGAACTCAGAGCCTGGGCACTGTCCCAAACCTTTTTTTGCTCAATGGTAGTACTCTACCACTTGACCCATAGTTCCACTTCTACCGTTTTTGTGGTTAATTAGTGATAAAGAGTCTCGTGGCCTTTCCTGCCTGTGGTAGCTTTGAACTGGGAGTCTCACATCTCAGCCTCCTGAATAGTTAGTATTGCATGAGTGAGCCATGAGCACCATGCTACATTTCATTTCCTCCACTCACCAATTAGTTAAACATTTCATTGAGCAGTTATTTGTATTTGGATCTTTACTATTGAATATTGGCATTATATTAGAGTAAATGTGCCCAATCTATATAAGAACTTAATCTAAAAAAATAAAAATAAAAAAGACCAGTGGGCGGATAAGTAATTGTTGTAAAATAGCTAAACTAGAATAGTATCAATGCCTGTAGGAAGAGATGTGCACATGACAATTTGAGGGTTTGAAAAACATACGGAGTAGCAACTTAGAAATCCATTAAAGTAAACATAATGAAAAGCAATAGTCAAGAAAATATAATTCACAAAGATCCAGAGGCTAGGAAGACTGTCAATTAAATAACTGCAAGTCAGTCTGTACATGAAACATATCGACCCAGAAGATGAATTGTTAGCTATTTTCCTTGAGACATAGACAGGGGTCACATATCAAATAGTCTATGAACTAATCCAAAGTGATTGTCTAATACGTAGTTATAGCTTGCCTAATTGTTCTGAAGCAATCTAACTTGTCTATATTTACAATTAGTAATGGTCATTAGAAACTAGTCTTAAATAGGGTAATTAGTGCTTATAGGCAATTTAAGTCTCTAACATCTGAACATACATTTACATATTGACACTACATATTTATACACACACACACACACACACATAATTTAACAAGAATCATTGTTTTCTGATTCTATCTATCTTTCCAATACTCAATTACTAAATCACCAGATTTTAGTAATCTTGTAATATAACCTGCAAAAATAGAACCCATTATAAAAATGTATAAACTTTAAGATTTCACCAGTCATTATTTAATAAGTAAGCATAGTTGTAGGTATATATTGAATGCCTATAATTTTGATGTCACTATTGATTAATATTATCTTTTTAGTTCTAAGCAATTACAAAACAAATAAATCATTAGACTACACAAATGGAGTAACTTACATACAGGAATGACCAAATTTATTTATATGTATCAATTTTGCCTAACTACTGGGTACTTTTAATACTCCTAGTTTATGTTACCAGTGCTTTTGACAAGGGGAAGTTTAGAGCAGATGTAATTCCTGACACATAGAAAACAGTTTCAAGTCTCTAGCTGATTTTCCTTTTTCTCTCTGCCTTTCACTTTTCAACTTTTACATGCTGCTAGGTGTGACCACCACATCAACTCCAGCCTTTATTTTCCAGTTACTTCCTGTTGCTATTTGTGATCTGTGCAAGTTGCCTAGGAAAGCTCTCTGACAAAGACAAATTGCGATGTCTATTATATAGAAAGTTGTTGCCTGGTTCTAAGCTATTGTGTGGAAAACCCTATTTATTTCATTGCACATAAAAAATTACCAATCCTACTATAAAATTCCACTCTAAATCATATGCATTGGACAGCCAGAGTCAACAGAATTTTCTTAAAATTAAGAAATGTGTAAGATAGATTTTTATAACTCTTATCCCTTTGTCCATGATAAAAAAAAAAAAAAAACAGATCTTACAGCTGGGAAATTGGCTCAGTGGTAGAATGCTTGCCTCCCATGCATGAGGCCCTGGGTTTCGTTCCTCAGCACCACATAAGCAGAAAATAAAGTCAGAAGTGGCACTCTGGCTCCAGTGGTAGGGCTCTAGCCTTAGGCTGAAGATTTGCGGGAAAGCACCCAGGCCTAGAGTTCAGCCCTCACAACCGACAAAAAAAAAAAAATACACACCTTAGATTTTTGGGTGAAGTAACTGTGTGTTTAGTGGTATATCAATAAAAATCATCTATCATAAAATAATTGTACTATGACACTGTGTTAGACCATTTGGGTATATATGCAGAAAAATCAAACTCAGAGTCCTACATTCTTGGCCTACATATTTTTGGTTTATTATTCCATTTCAGTGATACCAACAAGTATTTGGTAGTTAGTATTTATGTGTTCAATTTTGCCAATTAAGAAACAGAATAAATAGAACTTCATTGACTTGGAGAGGACCAACAAGAGCAGACACCAAGCAGACACCAGAAAACTCACTGATGTTGGTTTGTTTTGATCTAGGTTGTTCATAGTACTTCACATCACGTTTGATCAATTTATAGTAGATTTGTAGACTAATGCATTTTGTTCAAAGAAAAAGTTTATTACAAACTACAATAGTAAACTAAATTATACGCAGTCACTCCTAAGGCATTAGGAATGAGTGACTTTTGCAATGTCAAATTTCAGTTCTTCCATTTACATTTTGCCCTCATCAGTGAACACTGAGTTTCTTTCCCTTGAAAAAAAGAATTAAGGGTGCAAATACATACAGTAAAAGTCTTGAATTGAGACAGATAAAAATGAACAATGAGCATATAATGCTTCATAAGAATTATAAAAGGTATATATGTAATTAAGAATTAATTTATAAGATGTTATAAACTCAAAGTCACAATGTAAATTAGTAAGGATGATTTTGGTTATAATAGAAAAATAATGAAATATAATCTACAAAATAAGGACTTAGTTCAGTTAGATGTTGACTGGTAAATTGTTATCTGATAGAAAATATTAACTATTACTTATTATAAAATTGGTAAAATAAAGGTTTTATTTGGCAACATCAACAATATTATTCTGATCTTACTTTCTCTTAGCACACAAATTACTTTTTCTTTAATTTGCAAAGTTTTAAGTGGGCAAAAAAATATGTCCTATATCCTATCCATTGTGAAGGATGGAAGTATTTACTGGATAATCTTAATCATGGAAAATAATAACTAGTTCATATATTTTCTATTAATATTCCTTCATTATAAAAAATAAAATCACATCCTTATTCTATTCTTTCTTTTTATTTAGTTCTTTTAATTGTCAAGGTGATATACAGAGGGGTTTCAGTTACATAAGAAAGGTAAAGACTACATTTCTCAACAACCTTGATACCCCTTCCCTCAATTTTCTCCTACTTTTCCTCTCCCCCAACCCCACCCCAAGTTGTGCAGATTATTTCCAACATATTATCTTGTGTATATCACTGTTGCATTGATTCCCCCCTTGCCCTTTGTCTCACCATTCTGTTGTTCCCCTTCCCTTCCATAATTCAAATAAACCTATATACAATACGAGGGTACCAAAATCAAATACAGTAACCATAGGGGATATACCATAGGGGGCAGAATGTACAAAAGAAACAAGAAATCCTATAATACATTAAAAACAACAACAACAAAGAAAATCCTCTTGTATCCATGTCTTGGAGGTCATTTCCCTTAGCATCACCTTATATGGTCATATTTACATAGCTATTGAACTATTCTGATCATCTTCTAACATTATCCTAGATGTATACTACTTATTGAAAATAAGGGAAACCATGGGACCTATGTATCTTTGGGTCTGGCTTACTTCAGTTAATATAATTTTCCAAGTCTTTCTATTTCATTACAAATGGGGCAATGTCATTCTTTCTGATGGAAGCAGAGAACTCCATTGTATATACAACCCAGATGCTGCCATATCTTAGATATGGTGAATAATGCTGTGATAAACATAATTGTGCTGGTAGCTTTAGTATGGCCTTGTTTGTGGTCATTTGGGTAAAGGCACAGAAGTGGGATTGCTGGGTCATAGGGGAGCTCTATGTGTAATCTTTTGAGGAACCTCCATACTGCTTTCCAGAGTAGTGGAACAAGTTTACACTCCCACCAACAGTGCACTTAGGGTTCCCTTCTGTCCACATCCCCTCCAGAATCTGATGTTATTAGATTTCTTGATTATAGCCATTCTAACTGATATAAGGTGGAATCTCAATGTTGTTTTGATTTGTATTTCTTGTATGGCTGGAGAAGCTGAGCATTTCTTCATGTGTCTATTGGCCATACTTCTTCAGAGAAGTCTCTTTTTAAGTCTTTAGACACTTACTAATGGGGCAGTTGTTTCCTTGAGGGTTTGCTTTTGGAGGATTTATTTTTATTTTTTTGAATTCTAAGTATCTTAGGTATGAGGCCTTTGTCTGTTGTATGGCTAGTGAAGACCTTCTCCCAATCTGTGTGTTTTCTATTGATCTTGTTAGCTATGCCCTTTGCCATGCAGAAGCTCCGCAGTTTCATGCAATCCCATTTGTCCAAACGTTCTCTAATTTGTTGTGTTTCTGGATCTTTATTAAGAATATTTTGGCCTGTAGCAAGGAACCTAAGAGTTTCTCCCATTCCTTCCTGTAAAATGTTGTCTCTTGGTGTCTTCATTTACTTGGAGCCTTTGATCCATTTGGAGTTGATTCTGGCACAGGGTTATATATAAGGATCTAACTTTAGTTTTCTACAGGGGTTTAATCAGTGTTGCCCAAACCATTTCCTGAAGAGGCTATCTTTTTTCCATACTATTTGTTTGGCTACCTTATTGAAGATTACATGTCTATAGGTTTGTGGGTTCATTTATGGGTCTTCAGTGCTATTCCATTGGTTCTCAGGTCTGTTCTGATGCCATACCAAGCTGTTTGATTACTATGGCTTTGTAGTAGAGTTTGAAGTTTGGTATTGATATTCCTCCTGCACTGTTCTTTCTGCTAAGGATTGTTTTTGCTATTCAGGTCTTTTATTGTCCCACATGAATTTTTAGATTACTTCTTCTATTTCACTCAAGAATGAGGTTGGGATATTGATGGATATTGCAATGAATTTGTAGATAGCCTTTGGCAGAGTTGCCATTTTCTTTTTTTCTTTTTTTTTCTTTTTGTGGTTGTGGGGCTTGAACTCTGAGCCTGGGCACTGTCCCTCAGCTCTTCAGCTCAAGGCTAGTGCTCTACCACTTGAGCTACAGTCCTATTTCCGGTTTTCTGGTGGTTTAGTGGAGATAAGAGTTTCACGAACTTTCCTGCCCGAGTTGGCTTTGAACAGTGATCCTCAGATCTCAACTTCCTGAGTGTCTAGGATTACAGGTGTGAGCCGTCAGTGCCCAGCTAGATTTGCCATTTTTATGATGTTAATTCTCTCAGTCCAGGATCATGGGAGGTTTTTCCACTTCTGCTTTAATTTCTTTTCTCAGGCTTTTAAGTGTTTTCCTCATAAAAGCCCTTCACTTCAGTTAATTCCTCTGTATTTTATTTTTTATGGGGGTTATTACAAAGGGAATTTTTTCCTGATTTCATCTGTGCTTTTCTCTTTATTGGCATATAGGAAAGCCATTGATTTTTGAGGTTTAATTTTATACTTGCTACTTTGCCAAAGTTTCAAATAAGCTTGAATAACTTTGGGACTGGAGTCCATGGAATTCTTTAAATACAAGATCATGTCATCTGCAAAGAGGGATAGTTTTACTTCATCTTTCCCTATTTGGATCCCCTTTATATTTACATCTTGTCTTGTTACTCTAGTTAGTAATTTGAATAGGAGTGTTCCTGAATTTAGAGGAAATGTCTTTAGCTTTTTGTCATTAAGTATAATGTTTGCTGTAGGTTTGTCATACACAGCCTTTATTATATTGAGGAATGTTCTATGCATTCTTAGTTTTTCTAGAGCTTTCATTTTAAAGGGGTGTTGGATTTTATCAAATGCTTTTTCTGTGTCTATTGAGATGATCATGTGGTTCTTATCCTTGCTCTTGTTGATATGATGAATTACATTAATTGATTTGTGTATATCGAACCAGTTTTTCATTCCCTGAAACAAATCATGTTTGATCATGGTATGTGATTTTTTTTTTTTATGAATTGTTAGGTTGATTGGCCAGAATTTTGTTGACAAGTTTTGCATCTATGTTTTTCAAAGAAATGGGTCTATAGTTCTCTTTCTTGGATGGGTCCCTGTCTGGTTCTGGGATGAGGTTTATGCTGGCTTCATAGAAAAAGTGAATTTTCACTTTCAATTTCATTGAAGAATTGGAGGAATATAGGTCTGATTTCTGCTTTGAAAGCCTTGTAGAATGCAGCTATGAATCCATCTGGTCCTGGGCTTTGCTTGGAGGGGAGGTCACTCATTGCTGTTTCTATTTCAATGCTTGATGTGGGTCTGTTTAGTTGATTTAAATCTTCTTGGTTTAGTTTGGACATATCAATATTTGCTAGAAATTCTTCCATTCCTTCCATATGCTCAGATTTCATGGCATAAAGGTTTGAGAGTATTGCCTTATAAAGTTCTGAATCTTGGTTGTTTCTATGGTGATACTTCCATTCTCATCTCTGAGTTTATTTGTGGGTACTCAATTCTTTTTCTGGTATGATTTGCTAAAAAGCTGCCAATTTTGTTAATTTTTTCAAAGAACCAACTTTCTTTTGTTGATTGTTTCCATGATGTTTTTGAACTCTAATTCTGATTTAATTATAATTGTTTGTTTCTGTCTAATGGATTGGAGTTTAGCTGGTTGCTCTTTTTCAAGGAGCTTCAGGTACATCATTAAATTGTTGGTTTGAGATCTCTCCAATTTGTTGATGTTGGAACTCTGAACTATAACTTTTCCTCTAAATATTTCCTTTGCTGTGTCCAAGAGAAGCTTGTACTTTCTATGTTCATTTTTGTTAAATATCATGAACATTTGAATTTCCTTTCTAATCTCTTGCATGATCAACTTGTGGTTCAACAGTGTTTTGTTCAGTCTCCATGTGTTACAGGATTTTCTTTGGTGGCTTTTGGTGTTGAATTCTAATCTTATTCCCATGTGCTCTGAGTGAATGCAGGACATAATTTCAATGTTTCTGAATTTGGACAGACTAGATTTGTGACATAAAATGTGGTCTGTTTTGGAGAATGTTCCATGTGCTGCAGAGAAGAATGTGTATTCTGATGCTGCTGGGTGAAATATTCTGTAGATGTCTGTTAAGTCTAGTTGGTCTATCCAATTGTTTAGATCTGAGGTTTGTCTGTTGAGTTTTTGCTGGGTTGATCTATCCAGTGGGGAGAGTGTTGTGTTAAAGTCCTCAACAATCAACAAGTTTGTATCTAAGTTTGAGTTTTAGGAAAATAGTGTTTCTTGGATGAATTTGGGTGCTCCAGTATTTGGTAAATAGATGTTAGAAATTCTTATATTCTCCTGTAGGAGCAATCCCTTTATTAGTACATAAGATCCTTCTTTATCTCTCCTTTCTAATTTTAATTTGAAGCTTATTTTATCTGATATTGGGATTGTAACTCATACCTGTTTATTGGGGCTGATTGCTTGATAGATTTTGTTACAGTCTCACTTTCAGAGTATGTTTATTTTTGTGGGCGTGGTGTGTCTCTTGAAGGCAGCACATAGAAGGATCTTGCTTTTTGATACAAATAGACAATCTATGATGTTTAATTGGAGAGTTGTGTCCATTAATATTGAAAGTTAGTCTTGAGAGGTGTTTGGTAGTTCCTGCCATGTTATCCACCTTCTTGGGTCCTGTGCCTACTGAGTTCTTGATGCGATTATCTGTTTCTATGTTTTGAGGATGTTTCTTGGCCTTTATCAGACTTTTGTTGGTTTTCTATGTGTAGGACATCTTTAATGATCTTTTGTAATGCCAGTTTAGTGGAGATATATTATTTCAATTTTGCTTTGCTCTGGAAGGTTTGTATTTGCCCCTGCATTATGAAGGAGAGTTTAGCTGGGTACAGTATTCGTGGTTGAAAGTTGTTTTCCTTTAGGGTATAGCATACATCATTCCAGGCTCTTCTTGCTTTCATGGTCTCTGCAGAGAAATCTGTAGTTTTTCTGATTATTTTTCCCTTTATAGGTGATTGATCTTTTCTCTTTGATAGCTTTAAGTATCCTTTCTTGGGTCTCTATTGATCCTGTGCAGATTGCAATATGA
Organism: Dipodomys ordii; assembly: GCF_000151885.1. Taxonomy (NCBI): domain Eukaryota; kingdom Metazoa; phylum Chordata; class Mammalia; order Rodentia; family Heteromyidae; genus Dipodomys; species Dipodomys ordii. Next base: position 7,686,247 of record NW_012267275.1, on the reverse strand, counting down.
TAGTGGGAAGCCCTATTCTAGTCTGGTTTATTTGGGGTTCTTAAGGCTTCTGGGTATCGTTTTGAATGGGTCTATCGTTTTGTATGTGTGGGAAGTTCTCTGCTAGGATTCTGTTAAATAAATTTCCTAGTCCTTTAGCTTCTGTCTCTAGGCCCTTCTTTTTACCCATTAGCCTTAATTAAGGCTACTTGTCTGTTCTTTCTCTGTAATATCTAGGCTATCTTCAATCCCAGAAATTTGATCTTCTGCATGGTCTAACCTACTGTCAAGACTTTCTACTTTGTTTTCTATTTCCTGTCTTTCTAATTGGACAGATTTGATCACTTCAATTTCTTTGTTGAAGCTTTGTTTTAGATCTTCTATGGGCTTCTTTACCTCCTTGATTTTGTTTTTGTTTCCCTTCAGGTAGAATTAATCAGCTTTCTGTTTGTGGATTCCATGCATTCCTCTATTAATCTTTGGTTATCTTCATCACACTCACACATTGCTCCGTCATGGGAACAGAGAGCCTTTTACAGGCTTTCAGTTTTCATTCAGCATGTTTTCCAGTAGTGTTTGTAGAGCATTTTGAGAACTTTCCTCTGGATTATTCATTAACTGCTCTGTTGCCTGTTTATTATGAGTGGTTGTTGAAATTCCCTCACCATTTTTTTGCCTTGTTCTGTGTAACTGGGTATGAAAGCAAAACCATTCAATGCTAGAACACTATTTTAAGGCAAGCATCAAACCAGAGTCCTGTAGTTGCACAGATTTTTTTTTTGACATAATAAAAATGAGTACAGATAGAATCTAGCTCAACCACAAACAACTAGGGATCAATGGACTAAGAAAATCAAAGATGGAGCCTGGAGACCAGAAGCTAAGAGGTTTAGGGAGAATTGGGAAGATAAATTTTAAGATTAGAGGAATGCAGGGAAAGTAATGAAGAGAGAGAAGATAACTAAGACCTAAATTCAGAGACAGAAAAAGAGAGAAAAAAGTGGAAAAGAAACTTACAAAGAATAACCAATAAAAATGAAAAAAATCCTAAAAAAAATTCTATAAGTATAAAGAAATAATACTACAATGAAAGGAACTAATATTGAGAAATTGAGAATTAAATAATTGATAACTGAATTAAGTATGCCCAAAATTTAGGATCTGGCCTAATAATCAATGTTGACTACATATCTGGGAATGAACAGAACAGCAATTAAGTAGAGTGAAAAAAGGAAAAAAATACCAAAAGGGAAAAGGGAAAAGAAGAAAAAAATAATGAAGAAAGTAGAAAAAAATACATAGTAAAAAGAATTCTTTGATTTATTTGGAGATTTGTGTCTACCCTGTATCAGTAACCAGTTCTTTGGTGGAGTGTCTGGTTTGCTTGTGGTGTCTGGTTTTTCAGTGGCTTAGTTGGTTTATTAAATCAGTTTGTTTGAGCAGGAAAAAGCAGGGGTCTTTGTGTTCCTACTCCTAGAGATTAGTTCTGTGGGAGGGTTATCTCCTTTGTGAATCTCTTGGGAGATGATTGCTTACTCTATCTTGGAGTTGTTTTCAGGGAGTTTGAATGTGGGTGGGATTGTGGCTTTTTTATAATCAGTAGCTTTTCCTGAAAGGCTAGCTCCTGAGACACCCTGGAGCCCAGCCTGGAGCCACTCTCAGGATTTAGTTTTGAATTGTTTATCTTTTAACCTCCTGCAGGTAGGACAGCTTCCTGAGATGCAGAGGGACAACTTGCCTCTAATTGTGTTTACCCAGGGAAGAATGTCAACAATCCCTGGGTGGGCCTCCCCTACCCCCCCCCCTGCTTGGGCGGGGCTTTCCCTACTTGGGCAGGGCAACTTTCCCCTAGGTGGAGCTGAGTTCTGCAGGTCAGGTTCCTTCCTCTTATTGAAAAGTGGCTCTGAATTGTATGTATCTAAGATTTGAGTTAGAGTTATCTGCTAGCTGCTCTGACTCAGTCTTCGCCATTATCAAACATGGCATTCTTCTTGGTTGGTAGGTAAGGGGTTACCTTCTAAATACTGTTCTGTGAGAAGGAGTGGGAATGTCTTGTGGGGTACTCATGACTTTCCCTTACTTTTCAGGCCATCCACGGTCTGTGTCTGTCTGTGCTCAACAGGATGAAGATTTCTGTTCCTTGTCAGTTCACACTGGCTATGAGTAGAAGCTGCTCTCACTCATCCCTGGTGCCTTTGTCCCAGGCTGTGTCTGTTGATATGGTGGCAGTAGAAGCCATTGCCTCTGTTGTCATTGTGGTCACCAGCGAGTGCTCAAATCTGTCTCCTTAAGTAGACTCCCTGATTTTTTTTTTTCCTCGCTGGCCAAACTCTCTGTACTATGACTGCAAACTTGGTGTGACTCTCTAGCCTTGGCCTTTTCACTGGAACACTAAAACTGGTTTCTTCGAGAGTGAGTTGAGTTATACTCCAGTTACTCCTCCACCATCTTCCTCCAAATCCCTATTTTATATTTTTTGTTGTGACAAAATAATTTTAAAGCATTGAGACCCATTAACTGTTTTTTTTAATTTTTATATTTTAATTTTTTAAAAAAATTTAGCATTGTTCAGGTGATATACGGAGGGTTACAGTTACGAAAGTAAGGTAATAAGTACATTTCTTGTCAAGTTTGTTTCTTAATAGAATTGTAAATATGTTTTTCAACTTTTTCTCTTTATTTTGGAAATAGTTTATTTAGCTTTGTATCATTTCTTTGGCTTTCTGTGGATGATATGTGTCAAAGCCTGACTCCATTATGATTTTAACTTTTCTCTCACAGTTTTATATTCTTTGAGTTCTTTTTCTACATGCAACTTTCCTATATTTTATATCTTATCTTGGTATTGTCTGACTTCTGCTTCAATTTTATAGAGAAAATAATGCTATCTATTTTAGAAGATGTCAAATATGTTTTTGAATATTTTTGTATTCATCACCCATAAATAAATCACTTCTGATTCATTCACCCTAAAATATATACAATAACCTTCCCTATCTTTATTCTGCTATAGTTCTTGTTTGTTCTTTCTAGATATTTGATATACAATGCATTAAGCTCTGTGAACAATAGAGGTTTGTAAAGACAAACTGTGCAAGACAATTCTGTAGATATTAACAGACTCTGGATTATGAAAAAGGAACCCGGTTATGCACTAGCACAGTGACATGTATCTGTATGTACTACAGATTTTATTGTGAAGATTAATGAACCCATTTCAGTCTTAAATTTTTATTTGTATTGAGATTTGTCTTGATTCATTCATTCCTTATCACCATGAACTTAGCTACATTTTCTCACCTATTCTTTCATTAGAAATCATTTCTTATCAGTAAGTTTAATGAGATGAACAGTAAATAGTATTCTGATTCTTTTTATATGTCCTTTTCCTAAATGCACCACCAATATGCATGATCCGGTGTTAGTACACACATACACATACACATGCACATCAGAAAAATAGAGAAAAAGATGAAAAGTTTTCATACTGTTGGAGCTTCATTTGTGGGAGAAATAATATTGGCATGACTATAGGAATAATTCTAGTAACTTCATTAATTGTTTCCAATCTTTTGTATCTTTGTAACAAACAAAGTTGGAGTCAATGGAGAAGGTCAAACAGATTTTTACCTTCATGTAGATTGAGAAATTTGTAAAGTTTCTTGAGCTAAATCTCTATTCTATAACCATTCTCTGTGTAGAATAATTTGCTTGATGTTCCATTCAGAGATAAAGAGGGGGAGAAAGAAATAGAGAGGGGAAGGAAAGAAGGAAGAAAGGAACGAAAGGTTTTGAGACCTTGCATCAGGGAAAAACAGTTTTAAACTTAGATTTAGAAAAAACAATCTAATAATCAATCCATATTATGAATATAAGATGAAAAGCATGCTGATACGCATGGTTTATAAAGATGCAATGCCAATTATAATTGTATGAAAAAGAAATAGTAACCCCAAAGAAAATGGTCAACTATAACAATGGTCGCATAATAGCATATTATCTATTTCTTTAAGACCTATCCATCAGGTAAATTTGATAAAATGGTAAGTTCAAAAGAGAATATTTGAAACATATTTTATTAGGCAACTCTTAGTGATATTGTAATAGAATGATATAGCTAACATCAGACAGCATAGTTTATGAGCATAACAATTGTACAAATACTCAATTTTTTTTTTTTGTCGGTTGTGGAGCTTGAACTCTGGGCCTGGGCACTTTCCCTCAGCTCTTCAGCTCAAGGTGAACGCTCTACCACTTGAGCTACCGCGCCACTTCCGGTTTTCTGGTGGTTTATTGGAGATAGGAGGAGTCTCACGGTCTCTCCTGCCCGGGCTGGCTTTGAACCGCAATCCTCAGATCTCAGCCTCCTGAGTAGCTAGGATTACAGGGGTGAGGCACCAGGGCCCAGCGGGTTAGGGTGTCAATTTTTAAAAAGAGAATTTTTTTCAATGTATTCAAAATTGAGAAATTATAATCCCACGTGCCAGGAAATTTCAATTAACCTGGTCTCTCTCTCTCTCTCTCTTTTTCTCTCTCTCTCTTAATCTTTCTCATTATTTACTTGCCTTTGAGTCTTTCTCCCTTCATACAATTCAAACTGATAATCTCAACTTAAGTTTGAGATTATGATTTCATTTTGGTTTCTGTTCATAGCATCTTTCAGCATCAGGGCATTGGGAAGACTGCAAGCATAGTTTTCAAAAAATTAGAAAAGCAAAGTGACTGAAGAGGTAATGTTCACAAACTCCTTCCTACCTTGTTTATACTTGATGTAAAACCTTTTCCCAGAACACTTATTTAGACAGCATTTCTTAGAATGTGTCAAGAGTTCACCAGAGGATTCAGAATCTACGTAGATAAAATTTTGGCAATTTTGATAAATTGAAAATTAATAGATATGGAAATTTATTGTAAAATATGGGGCTTCAAAATGTTGATGTACTAAAAAGAACATTTGGTTGATTCTTAAGCCACTACCACTCGTTGATTTCTTGGAATTCTTGACTCATAATGCATCATGCTTATATTGTAAATAAATAGTTTCTGTTCCGGGAGTTATCCTTCTAACTGCTTATTGGCAACAATCACTTTAAAAAAGCAGAATTAGACAGCACTTGTACAAATGTACTTCATCTGTGGAGCATATTAGGCAGGCATTTCAGATGCTCTGTTAATAAAAAGGACCATGATAATCTATAGACATAAAAACTTAACACCAAAAGAAATTGGTTGATGTAATATCGTTTGCTAATTACATTTGCTATTTATGTGTAGATACCTATCTTTAAAAGTTGACCAAAGTGAATCTTGAGTATTAACCATTGTGTTCAAGCATTTCATGTCACAAAAAGTAGTATTTTACAGGCATTGCTTTCTATATATGCACACATCATATTGCTGGATTTACTGTTTATAAATCATAGACCTAATACAATAAAGGGATGGTAAGTATTTTATGTTCTTAGAAGAAGCAACTACCCATATTTAGGTTTAGATAACTTTTTGCTCACCCAAATAGTGCACTAATAATTTCAATGAAGAATAAAACCATACTGCTAATTTTATACTCCTAATAAGTAGTCAGCTTTCTGAGTTTGAAAGGATCATGTTTCTAAGCCAGTATGGACAGAAAACTGCATGAAACTCTAACTTCAATTTCCTAGCAAAAAGCTAAGCAAAAATTGTGGGTCAAGGGCTAGAGTGTTAGTCATGAGTAAACCAAGCTGAAAGAGTGCAAGGATCTGAGTTAAATTCCCAGAGTGCAGAAAAAAAGTGTGAAATCATTACAAATGTATGCATTATAGCCTCAAAGACAGACATTAAAGTCACAATTATTTTCACCAATACTACAGATAACTTAGAATCACATTTTCTAATTACCCATTCATCAAGACTGCTATTTTGTAATTATGTATTATGGGCTTCTTATGGTTCATCTCATTTCCTTAGCTTTATTTTATTTATTTATTTTTGTTTTGTCGGTCATGGGGCCTGAACTCTGAGCCTGGGCACTGTGCTTGAGCTCTTCAGCTCAAGGCTAGCGTTCTACCACTTAAGCAGCAGCACCGCTTCTGGCTTTTTCTTTTTTTATGTGGTGCTGAGGAATGGAACCTAGGGCCTCATGCATGCAAGGCAAGCACTCTATGACAGAGCCACCTTTCCAGCCCCATTTCCTTAACTTTTAAAATTATCTTTTTAAAAAAATGTTTTTTAACACTTTCAGAATGTTAAGATTTATTTATCCAGAAATATAGTTCATGATAAAATGTTATAGGGAAGGCAGGACAAAAACAAACATCTAATCTAATTAAAAACAAACATAATGAAAACACTTACTTCCGTTTTGTGGTATTTACAAGATTAGTTGGCTTTTCCTATGAAATTGATATAAAGTTTTATCATATCTTAGGGTATTCAACTTGAAATCTCTTCAAGGACTCCCAGGATTCTCTTACTGCAAAATACAAATCATGTAATCAGTTTGCTCTTATTCATTGTCAACTGACAGGAGATCATCATAAAAACACCCTCTGAAACTCAACTCCACATCTAATTTTTAGATGACCTGACCTCCTTGCCTTTCCTTGTTTTGTGAAGTACTACTTGGAAACCACAATATTTCATAGATAAGAGATTAGAACATGGCAATATACTTTAAATTGATATTTACATTGCCTATTTTAGTCATGCTTATTCTAATTATTTCTATTAATCTCACTTCAGCATTGGAATTTCTAGTTCGTTAGATGCCATTAATTAATTAATTAATTATTTTGCTGGTCATGGGCGCTGAACTCTGGGCCTGGGCGCTGTCCCTCAGTGCTTCTGCTCAAGGCTAGTGCCCTACTACTTGAGCTACAGGGCCACTTCCGTTTTTTTTTCTGCTTTTGTAGTCTGAGGCAAGTATTCTAACACTGAGCCAACTTCCCAGCCTCTAATTATTTTTTTTTAGTTGACTGTACTTTAAAATCTTGCTAATAAATATTGACTATCAATTTTTGTAATCTCAGAGTTATTCAGTATATATTAATTCCCTCCAAATACAAATGGATATTCTTATGTGTTTTGCTCTGACTTATTTTTCTCAGAAACAAATCTTGATCTTAAAACATTGCATCACTGTGTGACAAATAATCTTCAAAGCTTTCAAGTACACCTACACAAGGAGAAGCTGTAACAGTTTGAAAAGTCAAAGTAGATATGTGAAATAAATTTAATTAGATGGAAAAAAAAGAAAAAAAAAAAGAAAAGAAAATCGGAATAAATTCCATACCTTAGTTAATAGTAATATACAAACTAGTTATATTTGGAAATTATAATTTCTTTACATTACAAAGATTTTTGTATTGTATACACATATACATGGAAGAAGAGATAAAGCCTACTTGTACAACATGGGAGTAAAACAAAGAAAAGAAAACCTGTGAAATATCTTGTTTATAGGAACAATACCTATGAATCAAATGGCACTCAATTATTTTCTTAAATATTCTTAATAAAAATTATTAAACCATAATCTTTTTTTCCTGGTAGTAGTTAAGATATTCTAAAAAATGTTGAGTAATATGTCTAAGTGCAAAGGTAATTTATTACTAAATAAGAAAAGTTTATATTCGGGGTCTTTTATTGTTCCATATGAATTTTTCGATTGCTTCTTCTATTTCCTTGGAGAATGAGGTTGGGATATTGATAGATAACACATTGAATTTGTAGATAACCTTTGGCACAAGAGATTTTATCTTTCTGTTGTTCTTTTTAGTGTACTTAAAATGTACTATGTGATTTTTTTTCGTTGTTGTTTCTTTGTATGGTCTTCCCCCAAGGTCCAACCCCTGTTATCACTGTATTTGATTCCAGTGTCCTGCATCTTTTATATATATTTTTTCTAATTTGGGGAGGGGAAGGGAAATAACAAAATGCTGAAATAAGGGTAAAGGATGGTCGATTGTAACAAGATGTAAAAGACACTAAGTTGAAAACGAACTTTACAACTTTGGGTGGAGGAAGGGAGCAGAGGGAGGAGTTGGGGAGGTGGGGAGGAAAGGGATGGTAGGGGAAAAACAAAAGAGGGGGTAACAATGCTTGATAGGAAATGGACTAATTACCTTGCTCATGTAACTGTAACCCCTCTGTGCAGTATCTTTACAATAAAAATATATAAAGAGAATAAAAAAGAAAAGTTTAGAGACCAAGATATTTGACTTTTAAATATATATTTTTTTCTTTAAAATAATGCATTAATCAGAACAAGGCATCCAAATACATAGAAGGTCATACAAATGTTAGGATTAACAATTTTGTCATTGTATGAAACATTATAAAACAACAAAATCTTTTGGTACATAATATTTAATATCTACTGTCATCTAACATCTACCCATGAAGCTGTTGTAGAATGTATATATCAGTTGTGTCAAGAACTGATAAAAATGTTCATTTAAAACTTGGGTTATTCATGGTTTAGAGGTTCAGCATCTTTGAAGAGTGGTTATGGAAAAAATGAAGTATTCACACAGGGATGTAAATGGAGAATCAGGGGAATGGAGACCTTGATCTTTAATTCTTGGACATTACAAAGTCAACTGTTTACTATCCACTATTTATTTAGATACAAACCCACTGTTTTATCAAAGACAATTATTACTCTTGTAGAGCTCCTTTGTCCTAGTTGTATTTCCAACATTTGATCAAAAATCCCAAAGATTCACAGTCTTCATAATGAGTGTAATGTATTATTTATTTTTTTATTTTTTATTTTTTTGTCAGTCGTGGGCCTTGAACTCTGGGATTGGGCACTGTCCCTCAGCTCTTCAGCTCAAGGCGAGCACTCTACAGTTTGAGCCACAGAGCCACTTCCAGTTTTCTGATGTTTTATTGGAGATAAGAGTCTCACCGACTTTCCTGCCCTGGCTGGGTTTGAACCGTGTTCCTCAGATCTCAGCCTCCTGAGTAGCTAGGATTACAGGCTAGTATTTATTTTTAAATTCTAGTCTTTCCATGTTGAAAATATTAAAACAGAATCTTTGATGATAGAACTGATTTGATTGGCCAGTGGCCAACATGGCCACATCCATATCAACTAGTGTGTATTTTCTCTTTATCACTGACAGGTCCTTGTAAGGACATACACGTGGTTGTGGTATGTAACGTTGAAAGTAAAGTTGTCAAACACTTTGTTTTCCACAGGTAAATCTAGTGCATGAGTGATGAAATTTTTATCCTAAGGTCTGTAAATTAAAAGACAAATGGGTAGAATTTCTTTAGTCTAATGCTCTCCCAACTGAGCTATTTTGGCGACCTCTTAGGATTTCTTTCTATAAATTTATTGATACCAAGATGCATACAAAATATCTTTTGCTAGCCATTATTAAATGCATTAAAAGTAGGAATTTGACACTGCATTATTACCATTTGCTTAAGGGTAGCATTGTACCACTTCAAGCCATAGATCCACTTCCAGCTTTCTGGTAGTTAATTGGAGATAAGAGTTTCACAGGGACTTAATTTTCATCCCAGTTGAATTCCAATCATGATCTTCAGATCTCAGCCTTCTGAATAGCTAAGATTACAGACATGATCCACTGAATCCCTGCTAATTTTGCCATATTTATTAGCTCATATTATATCAGAAGGTTCATTGTAAAATTTTTGTGCATGCTTACAATATACCTCTAAACTCCCCCTCCTTCTATCTTCTTTATTTCCCGTTTCTCCCTCTTTTAATTTTTTGTATACTTATATTTTTATTGTAAAGATACTGTACAGAGGGGTTACAGTTACATGAGTAAGGTAATGAGTATATTTTCTAACCAGCATTGTTGTTTCCTCCTTTGTTTTTTCCCTGCCATCCCTTCCCTCCCCACCTCCCTGACTCCTGATTCATCCCACACCCCCCATTGTAAAGTTTGTTTTCAACATAGTGTCTTGTATATCTCATTGTTACAATGTGTCAACCTGTATCTTTATTTCAGCATTTTGTTATTTTCTTCCCCTTCCCAAATTAGAAAAATATATATACAAGATGCAAGGCATCAGAATCAAATACAGTGAAAACAGGGGTTATACCATGGGGGAAGAACATACAAAAGAAATTTAAAAAAATCACACAGTACATTATAAATAATTAGAACTCAAAAAATTAAATACCCCAACAACAAATTCTGAAAGAAACAACTGCCCATGTAATTAGTGGACTAAAGACTTAAAGAGAAACTTCACAGAAGAGAAAAAAAGAAATGTCAATAGACACATGAAGAAATGCTCAACTTTTCTAGTCATAAAATAAATGTAAACCAAAACAACATTGAGATTCCATCTCACCCCAGTTAGAATGGCTACAGTCAAGAAATCTAATAATAACAGATGCTGGAGGGGATGTGGTCAGAAGGGAACCCTACTACATTCCTGGTGGGAGTGTAAACTTGTTCAACCACTTTTGAAAGCAGTATAGAGGTTCCTAAAAGGACTCCACATACAGCTTCTCTATGACCCAGCAATTCTTTCTCCCTTTTTAAAATAATTTCAAAAGATTTTAAAATTCTATTTCAATATATTGACATTTTAATAATTTTTAATTGCAAAATGTTAATAATATATGCCATGAAATATCTTAGTTATACTGTAAGTTAGTTAAGTAGGCTATATTAAACTCATATTTCCTCCAGGTGTAGTAAATAGGCTCATTTATATATTATAGGGGTGGAATATTTAGCTATAAACCTATGAGGATTAGGAAGCATTTCCCTCCTGCATTTGCTGATAATATTGTTTACAATGGTAGGAATTTTCAAATGTTATTTCAAATTTAAATAAGCCCTTGAATTTTGTTTCATAGATTTTTCTAAGGATTTCAGTTAGGATGATCAAATTTCAATGCTTTCCTCAGAGTAATAAGGAACCTAGATGAAAATGGCAGAATGGGTTTACTAAATCATAACAGACTAGGCATCCAACCTCTACAAGCTGTGTATTACTCAAAGACTTTTCAACAATCCCTTTTCTGAATTCAGCTCTGAACCCCTACTTATGTCAACACTGTCATGTGGCTTGATAATGACACACCAAACTAAATTAATTGTTATTCTAAAATATCCTAATTTGCAGCCAGTGTTTCAGATAATGACAGCACCAACACCCATATAGCTTTGAAATTTTTACTTCATTGTTGATCCTCCCATTTCCTGTTATTACTGCTGGAAAACTTAAAAAAAAAGCATCAGTTATTTCATTTCATTTCTTAGAAAATATCATTATTAAAAATAACTTTAAATTTTGATCTTATAAAATATTGTATGCTTATTGTAGAGAAACTAGAAATTGTAAATAAATTAAGAGATTGAATTATTAATTTTACAAACCATAGAGCATTATAATTAAAATTGTTTTGTGCCCAATATTTAATAAAATTTGTAATACTCTTATCAATGCATACCATTTTAGAAGAAATCGTACATGATGTTAAATGTTTTATAAACATATTCTACTGCACTAATTCTTCCAAGATGGCGTCTGGTTTTTAGTGTTTGGTTAGTTAAGAGATATACAATTGCTTCCATTAAAAATTGTTTAGTTAAACTTAAAATTTATCTTTATAGAAGTAGCAAATTATGCCATATCCTTAATTGGCCACAATTTGTCTGTATTTATAAGGTTGTAAATGAATTGACAATTTCTATTATATAAACAAGCTGAGATGATCATTTCAGCCAAATCCTGAAGTATTTTGTCACATGTCACTAAAAATAGTCTTTCCAGGAATGGACAGTTTTGAGGCATTGGACATTGTCTGTGTCTGACTCTGTTTTTCTTTCAATTTCCCACAAATGTATGGTTACATATAAATGTACATTCACATACCAGTAAGTACACCTAATCATCAAAAGGAAAATAAATTATATTGAGAATTTTTATTCACCTCACAGTAATTTTATTCACTCATTTTCACAACTACTTAAATATAATAAAAATAAAATTTAAAATGATCTTAATTTAAATGGTCATGTTTTCTGATTGCTGATTGTTCTTTATTGTTCTTTCTATAATAAATGATGACCTACAATACTATTGTGCTGCTCAAATGTCAGTATTTTCATGTTATTTCCTAGTAACCTTAAATTCCATCAACTTCAGGATTCAAGTAGCAAATCTGGAGAACCAGGAATGTAGACAAAAACGCATTTATGATTTTGTTGGCATAGTATAAGCTACAGATGAAATTCAAAAGCCATCTGATTTTTAAATAGAAGAGCTGCATTACAAATGTATTGCCATGGATACTTTTGTGTTAGGATGTACATTTGAGTGGTAGCATGAACAGAAACTATATAGTCTGCAATGTTTAAAATATGGATCTTCATGGAGAAAAAATCTTATTGTTAAGCCCTGTTCTGCATCAATAGTTTTAAACTGTTAACATAAGCTTTGCTAGATGCAGTAAAAGTAAGGAAATCTGTTTAAAGCTAGCTTCATACTCACTTTCCTTGTTACTATAATTTAGGTCATTAAATGCTCAAAAATACTTGTCATGATGTTAATAATGTATCATCACTTTGTTATGTGCTAGTGGGAAAAATTCCTGCCAACAAAGCACTTCGTCCTGGAATAAAAATACTGAAAGAACAGCAGAATGGTTCAATATAAATTGGGAAGGAAAGCATAAAACTGCACATGAGACTCACCCACAAAAATTTAAAATTTATAAATCCAAATCCTCATCTCAGCTCGATTAAATAAAGGCTCTAACACTGGTTAGAGACATGAAATTTGTAGCCCCTATTTGCAGCCAAGAGTTCATTAACTGGCTGGTAATGCAGACTAACATTTGACCAAGTCCCTGTGTGCAGTGGTGTTTGTGATGAGACATGAGAGGTAAATAAGGTTTAGGAATAATTATGCTTAGATGACAGAGTGACCATTTCAGTTATAGACAATACTGTGAGGGAAATACAGTGTGGAAGCTCCTGGATTTATCTAGAATATTGACAGTTTTTTTTTTAAGATAAATGAGCTTTGGAATAGTTTGTGTTTTGTTTTGTTGATATGTTTTTCACGCATATTTTCGTTGGAATTCAAAGACAGAAAGGAGCAAGTGAGGAAGAGGATGAGTTGAGGAAAAGTATTGGAAAGATGCTGCACGATATGTAATATAATAAAATTCAGCTTCCTAGTTACTTGCACATACAAATTAATTTTTGTTTTAAAATGTTTGAAATTCTTCAAACTAGTTATAAAACAGTTGTACACTATTGTAGTTTATTCAAATACATAAATGAATGTAATTATAAATTAATCAGGAGGAGGTGAACAGGAAAATAAATTAATTTGGGAGACTCACATTTCTACTCTGCTTGCACTTAGGAAGGACACTATTTTTCACATGGTAACTGGCAGATTTCTAGTTTAGTATAACAGGGTAATTTATTTTCTTCATGCAAATAGCAGAGAACATATTTGTAAAGGAAAAGCTAGATTTCTTTTGTAAACATCTGGAAATGCACGAACATGCATTTTGATTTTTACTTTCTTTTGAAATTGAAAAGCATAAACCATAATGGTTGACTTGGAAACAACATCCTTAATAAACTTTTCAGAAAAATAGAACTCTGTCTAGCATCAATTCTGAATTTTACATATTTGTGCAGATTATTATTTAAATTTTTCATATGTCTTCTTTTCCTATCTTATTTTTTAACATTAAGAAAGAAACCAATGTGTTGTTAAATGTCAAAAAGACATTTAAGAAAAAAAGTGTACAGTCAATCATCATATATACAACCTTAAACATATATTTTCTTTAATTTAGAATTTATTATGGATCAGGCGTGGAATGTCAGGAATGTAGATGTGATCACTAGATGGAGTCCTGTGCCATCAACAAATGAGAAATATCAGAAACTAAGTTAATTTTGAATCTGGTGTTACCATGGTGACCTCTTTGGCTTTTTGTGATTCCTTCTTCCTAAGCAATTTTCTCCATTTCTGTTCCTTTTAAGTTTGAGGGTTTTTTTTCTTTTACACACATTGCTGCACATGTGTCAAAGGAAAAATAAGAAGGATTGCTCTGTGAACATTAGTGTCTGCTGTATATAATATGTTATGTATATAGTTGCTAAGGGCATATTAAAGGCAATGTTAAGTCATGATATTTATCACAGTCTATTTTAGGATAAAATAAGATATGTGAGCTAAAGATTACACCCCAAACTACCAAGCCAAATCAAGGAATTCTTGACTATATATTAAATAGACACTATTTTTGTGAAATGTGGTTGGATTTATAGGGCTCTGTGTCATGAATTATAGGACAAGGCTCTTTAATCTAGTGAACACTGATTTTATGTGTGTGTGTTTTTTTTGAAGCATTTAAAAAAGTCTTCTTGCCCAGAAAAATCTTGTCAATATTTCTACCTATATGTATACTTGAATATGTAAGATTCAAAACAGGGATAACATTATTTAGATAGGAGAAAGAGTAAACTTGTCAAACCTAAGTTCAGAAATGGGCCTTGGCAATTTACTTCCAGTGTGAGTTATATGATTAAAAATATTACTTAAATCTATTTTCAATAGTATGCTTTTAAATTATGGGTATCTGATAGATACAAGTGTTTAAATTATACGTATTTATAAACCAAATCCAAAAGGAACACTTTTGTAACCTTTTAGCATTACTACATGAAATATTTGTGTACAGCTTCATCTTCCTCTATGTAAAATGATTTTCTACTACAAACTAAATCTTTATCTTTCTCCACAAATCATAAATCTAGCCAGATGCAATGGGTTACATTTATAATCCCAGTTACTCAGGTGGCTGAGATTAGAAAGTTAACAGTTTAAGGCAAACCACAGTAAAAATTTACTGAGCAAATAACTTAACCTTACCGTTCTTACCTATGACAACAGCAATATGAAACATATATATATATATATATATATATATATATATATATATATATATATATATATGAGAATCAGTCTAAAAACAGGCCTGAACCCAAAGAAACATAAGTCCCATGGTTTCCCTTATTTGCAATATCAAGTATTTGTCTGAGTCAAGCAGAAAAGGTCAGGTAAGGTGATGTTAGGGAAATGAATCCTAAGATATGTACTCAAATGTTTTTTTTTTCTTTCATGCGATTGTTTCTAACACATTTATAAGATTATTTCTTTGTTGCTTTGTATGTCCCTCCCCCACAGTATAACCCCCGCTTCACTGTATTTGATGTCGGTATAATTTGTGGAGGGGAAGGGAAAAACAAATCACTTAAATAGGGATACAGGTGGACCCATTGCAACAATGAGATGTACAAGTCGTTATGTCGAAAACGAACTTTACAACTTTCGTGCGGGGGAGGGGGGTAGAGGGAGAGAGGGAGGATTGGCGGGGGCAGAAGGAGGATGGGAAGGGATGGGAAGGGGAAACAAAGGAGGAGGCTACAATGCTTGATAAGAAATGTACTCATTATCTTGCTCATGTAATTGTAAACCTTCTGTACAGTATTTTCACAATAAAAAAAGATAAAAAGAAAACAGGCCTGAATCAAAAAAAAAATAGCTCCAGACTGTATCTAAACAATAACTAAAGGATTTAAAAAAATTAAAAAAGCTAGAACATGGAATGAGTGATAAAAAAAACCTGAACAAATCCCAGTTCTAGCCTTCCCCTTCAAAATCACATCAGAAGCTGAGACTTTTGTGAGGATATTAAGTTAGATTTGGCAATGGGATGGAGCTCTTGATTGGATTACTGCCCACAGGAAAGGAGAGAACATAAGTAGGAAGAGAACCATCACTAGATTGCACCTAACTGTGGACTTTCTGTGACAGGTAAGCTCTTATTGTGTAACCTTCACAGCCTCTGGTTTTCTTTGATGATAGCCCAAAGTGACCACGATGACCTCTTACGGAGAGTCACTTAACCTTAGCACTTAAATCCTTAGAGAATCCTTTACCACCACCACCCTAAATCCTAAATAGTTGGTTCTGCCTCTTATATCTCTTCCCCTCTTTTCTTATACACCAACAGGTCCTCCCTTGTTGTTTGGTCAGTCTCCATGGCAGCTGGATCTGCAGTGTACTTACTCTTTTTCTGGGTAAGGACCCAGATCCTTCACAACCTCTCCCTGGAAGATGTATCATGCTAAATGATATTGAATTTAATTACACACCCATAGAGTAGTTTATTTTTTATTTTATTTATTTATTTTTTGGGTCCGGTCTTGGGGCCTGAACTCTGGGCCTGGGCCCTGTCCCTCAGCTCTTCAGCTCAAGGCTAGTGCTCTACCACTTGAGCCACAGCGCCACTTCCGGCTTTTTTTTTCTTTTTGCTTATGTAGTGCTGAGGAACTGAACCCAGGGCCACAGGCATGCAAGGCAAGTGCTCTACCACTGAGCCACCTTCCCAGCCTAGTAGTTTATTTTTAATTGCCTGTATTTTCAACATGGAAGGATGATGTTCTCATTGCAAATCACACGCTGAAGCCCACACAGAAAATCTATGTTTTCAGATGTTTCTCTAATGTCCTATCCCAGTCAATAGCCTCAGAGCTGTTACACGAGAAACCAAGAGCAGTTCACATTGATTTTTAAACATGATATAAATGAGATCATAATCATGAAATTTTTTGATGCTAGCTTCTTTTGTTGAAGACAATTCTCATGAGATTCATACATAAGATTATGCTTATCATTAGCTCTTCTACTTGCCCAATGAAGTTTCCAGGCAGTTTACTTAATATATGTGTTTTTCACGTATATTGTATTCCTTTGAGTAAAGCAGAAATATACTTTCTTTTACATGTATATGTGTGCTCACGATATTTTCTGTACATATTTTGCTTTTTTGACATGTGTATTGAACATTTTGATTTTTCATTTATCTTTCCTCAAATATGTGTTCTATTTGCTATGAATTCTTCCTTTGGATGCTTTGATTTAAGCATTTCCATTATTCTGTCTTGGAAAATGACTAATCCCTCTTCTTCTATGCTATGACCTGAAATTGGAATATTCATTGAGCTCTTAGCTTCAGTATTTCAAATGATGGTTCTTAAATTTTGAGATATGTTTGTGTATAATATAGTTTTTGCCCCCCTTCAATATTGTCCACCTGCCACAGATCATTCATAGCTTTTAGGATCATTTTTACCACAGCATAGATCTTACATAGCCTTGAATGTCTCATTCATTTATTTATTTAGTGCTGAGCTCATGGCATTATTGGAAGGAAGTAAAACCTTTATTAGGAATAGTCCAGTAGAAGAAAAATGGTCATTGGGAAGTTCCTTTGAAAAGGCTACTCAAACATGCCATCCTTTTCTGTCTTTGTGACTGACATGAATTGAGCATCTATCCTCTGTGATAAATGCCACCAAGATGACCTATATTGCACACCCCAAGAAATAACTAAATGGTCATGGACAGAAATCTTTGCTACTGATAGCATAGTAATCTTTGCTACTGATAAATGCAGTCAAAACTCCTTGTCTACAGTAATTTGTACAATAACTAAAAGTTATTTGACGAATTTTTACCAACTCCAAATATGGATACTGTTTTGGTCTATTTTCCCTCTTATTTCTTACTTATTATATTTTTATGTCTAGTAATTTTATTACACATTTTACTCATTACAGAGAGCCAAATATTGAAATTCTATCTTACCATATAATTTCTTAAGAATGCTAATACCTATTCTAATGAACTGTACAATTACTAGTAGTTTATTATAAGTCTGTCATAGGCCTTGGTGTTATGTTATCTTGGTTGATTCTGTACAGGATTTGCTCTTATTTCAATCAAGGTTATAAGCTTTATCACCAGTTGAGACTTATGCTTAGACCATGCCCTTTTTGGAGATCCACCTGAAAGTCTTATAGTTGGTTCAACACCTTTTACATTCTTGAGTTACTTAAGAAGTGTTTAGTCTCTCCATACTTTTTTTAGGAAGGGGGGAGAGGAGGTCTAGGATTTCTAAAGACCTGTTTTATATTTGAGAAGTTAGAAAGCTGGTCAATATACAAACTTTTATTCCTGATATTCTTTGAGATGTTTTTATTCACTTGAGTAATGGTTTTGAAATTTATCTTAAGTGAACAAAAAGGGAGGATGATTCTTTCCTGCTATTATGTGTTATCTGTATAATTACAACGTATTGTAAGCTTTATTTTATTTCCTTATAGAAGTTTATAACAAGAGGATAAAATTCTGTTTATGATGTACTAGTATTTGTTAGTTCATCATAAATAGAATTTAAACTTTTCTAGGAGGCACTAATATTTAAGTTTAAAGTCATAGATAATCCATTCTCCTTTTCTTTAACAATTTAACGTTTTAAGAAGTATAAAGGTGCCACCTATTATGGAAAGTAACTGGTA
This sequence comes from Dipodomys ordii, assembly GCF_000151885.1. NCBI lineage: Eukaryota > Metazoa > Chordata > Mammalia > Rodentia > Heteromyidae > Dipodomys > Dipodomys ordii. The sequence continues at coordinate 7,667,891 of NW_012267275.1, read as the reverse complement.
AGTGCTCAGGATACAGATATAGAAAATGTCTTATAAAAATACCATGCAGAGTGTGCACAGACTCTCCAAATCAGTCAATCTGTTCTCTGAATTCACTAAGGAGTTGTGTTCACCAACAATATTTTGGGCAGCCGCCCTGTAAATGAAAGTGGAGGTAACATGTCTCTTATAAAAGAGAACACTTTGATACATGCCTTGAGATCACTTTGACATTTGTATGGTGAAATACTAACATAAGAACAGACTGTGAAAGAGTTCCTAACACATTATATATTCTCATAGGTCCAGGACTTCAGCTTTATGTCTTCTAAGAATCATGTTTATGGAGCTAGGAGGAGTACCTCCTGTGTAGACCACGTCAGAATGACAATTACTGATATCACAATGGCTTCTGTGGTGTGGGGTGCAAAGCAGTTTCAGGTATACAGTGTGTTTGGAGACTGCTTTTTAAAAATTATCGATTATTCATTGGAAAAATAAATTATAGGAAAATAGTAAACATTCCCCAGGACAACTGAGTACAAAGCTATTTCCCCACTACTTCTTTTGTTACACAAAAATAGAAATTTGAAAACAAAGTCACATTAAGAGGATATTTTATTTCATATATTGGTTCAAAGAAAATTTGGCCCTTAACCTATCTGAATGAAAAGGGACCCACTATTTTTCAACTACTTTTCTACAATCAAATAAAAGCATTTCATTGATTTTTTTTCTTTGTATTTTTTAGAAAGACAGAAAAAGATTAATGACTCTGAGTTCAATCTGATGTACTGAAAAAAATGAGAAATGATTTAATTTATTTAATTTATTATATGAGAAAAGTTGAAAAAAAACACAGAAATAGAAAGGAAGAAAGTGAAATGAAGGACAAAAGAAAAATTTTGGTGATACTTAGAATGCTATTTAACATTTTACTGTGAATTCTTGTAAAATATTTAGACCACATCAACAAAAGGCAGAACTTTATAAAAGAAAATAAAAACATATATAATTTGAAAGCACATCATTATTTCTTATCTGTCACTTAGTATATTGCTAATCATGTGACATAAAAATTAATTCAGCTCCTCATGTTTAGTTGGGACATTCTTTAATGATATTTTAATGCTTGTACTAAAATTATCTGTTGTGTTTTAGGAAGAAAATCAGAATTGAAGATTCTCATTTGTACTGTGATATTAAAACTGATGACTGAATACTTTTAGTATATCAAATGGATATTTGTTTCATCTGTGAGAAAAATGACAATATCTAAAATACCTCTGCTATGAATTCATATCAGTAAGAAATATTATTTTTTACTACTGAAATAAGGATATAATAGCAAATAAAAAGCATCATCTATGGAAGTGCTTGATTTTTACAATTATAGTATTTACAAGTTCTAAACAACTAGTCTTGGTTCTCAAAGTCCACGTGCAAATTTACTCATTGAATTTATGAAACAAGAGAAAGATACATAAAACCTGTCAGGCACTACTATCTCACACTTAGCTACTCAGGAGGCTGAGATCTCAGGATCATGCTTTGAAGCCAACCCTGGCAGAAAAGTCCCCATGGAACTCTTATTCCTAATTCATCACTCAAAAATCAGAAGTGGCACTGTGGCTCAAAGTGGTAGATTGCTTACCTTAAACAGTGCCCAGGCCCAGAGTTCAAGTCTCATAACTGAATAAAAAAGGAAAAGTAAAGAAAAAAAGAAAAAGACACCTAAAATATAATATAGCTGAACATAGTTGGTCACATCTGTAATACTACCTACTCAGGAGGTAGAGATTGGGAGGATGATGGCTCAAGGCCAGATGAGGAAAAAGCCAGTGAGATCCAATGTCAGCCAATAATAAGCTGAGTATCAGCCCAGCTACATAGGTAGTATAAATAGAAGATCTGGTCTAGGCTGGTCCAGGAATAAACTAAGATCTTAAATAAAAAGTATGTAGAACAAAAGGCCTGATGATGGGGCTCAAACTTGAGAGTTCTTGCTTGGAAAGTGCACAGCCTTGCGTTTAAAACCTAGCAGTCACACACACACACACACACACACACACACACGCACACACACGCACACGCACACACACACACACACACACACACACTGATATAATGACTTGTAGATATTCCTTCTTGCCTGTATTCTTTAAATTCTCCTGGAATTTTGTTTCCCTTTTCTTCTGCTCTGAGAAAAGCAGGGGTTAAATGTTGCTCAGAGGTGGTAAGGACAGCTGTATTTTCAGTACTCAAGAGCTTGAGGAAAGGAGGTGATGGGAATCCCCATCAACTTGATCCAAAAACTAAAGGAGAAATTGAACCAGTAGGTAATCTATCAAAATGATTTGTTGCAAGGAGTTGGCTTACAATGTCATGAGGAACATGTGAATCAGAAGCCTAATGTCCATGGAACTGGGGTAGCTCCAGAGCACAAGAAACCTCAGTCACAAACAAAGATCAAGAGCTGACTAGAAACCCTGAGCATGAGAAGATGTACAAGGTGGAAGCATTAATGAAGATGGAGAATAATTGTAAGCCTGGTTACTATTTGGGAGTCTCTAAAGTCAGACAGGTACTTTTAAAATGTGCTTTTGATCTACATTTCCTGATGGCCCTTTTGCTTAACTTAAAGTCAATTGGTGGCTCACACATGCATTCTTAAGTATACAGCTTTGTGGTTTGAGCTTGCTTTGGCAAATAAATAAATCTAGGAGATTCCATTTCCAATGAACCATCAAAATGTTGGACTGGATGGATGGCCCATATTGTAGAGTGCCAACCATGAACAAAAAAGCTGACTGATAGTATGAGTCTTGATACTAATCAGGACCTGCTATTGTTACAAAAAAAGCATATTTACATACATACATATACACACACTTATATATATATGTATATATACATGTACATACATAAATATCATTCATAGATAAATGTATATATACACATATACACATAGATACATATATACACATATATAGACATATATACATATATACGTATATATACATGTATATGCAAAATATTTACCATTTGCATCTAGATTTCATTGAATAACTAAGAGAAGGTGTTGTGTTTTGCCAAATGACTGCTTACTGTCCACTCTACAATCTCTAATAGAGAATGTCCCTCTTACTTCTTTCTAACCAGGATCAACTAATAGTTATCTGTTGGTCTGGCTGGTTTTTGTGGCACTACAGTTTGAACCTAGGACTATATAGTACCCCCAAATTATGCATGTATTCTACAGAAAGAATTCTGAGTACTGTACACAGTTTAGTCCAAATGATGCATGACAAAACCATCTCAAGAGTGGTTAGTAACTATTAAATAGTTGTTTATTTATTATACTCATATTTTGTACCAGTCTTGAGCAATGAGCTCAGGACTAAGATCTCTCTCTGAGCTTTTCTGCCCAAGATAACACTCTGCCACTTGAGCTACAGTGAACTTTTGGGTGATTAGTCAGAGATAAGAGTCCCACAGACTTTTTCACCCAGGCTGTCTTTGAATCACGATCCTATCTCTCAGCCTTCTGAGTATCTAGGATTACAAGCATGAACCATGGCATCCAGGTTTATTTTATAGATGCTATGGAAAGTATTAATAAATCAAATATTCCACTATCCTCAAATGTTACTTGGTCTCAGAAAATCCTGCTAGACCTGTGATGTGGAATATGGCCATTACTGGTTCCATGTGGACACTTAAATGTATAGTAAAATTCAGTTCTTTTATGATACTAACTATATTTTAAAAGTTTAGTGGTCATCCTTGAATGGTAACATTTGAATACTTGACCACAATGTTTCAGAACAGGGAGTAGTTTCTTTGACTCATTTGAAATGGTTCTTTTCGTATAGAATGATCAAGCTTTTAGAGTAAGCATCTACATAAAAACTTAAAAATGATAGCAAATGGTAAAGTATCTTATTATAGAAATTACCCAATTTCAACAAATACAACACAGAACTGAGGGGTACTCGCGGGGGAGGGGGGAGAGGAAGTCCTGCCGCGGCAGAGACAGTAGTGGGACTCAACCTTTCTCTCAGTCACTACAATCCTGAACATTTCAAATCCTATTGGTTTTCTTTCCTTTTTTGGGGGGGGGTCCGGTGGTGGGGCCTGAACTCGGCCTGGGCGCTGTCCCTCAGCTCTTCAGCTCAAGGCTAGCGCTCTACCATTTGAGCCACAGCGCCACTTCCGGCTTTTTTTCTTTTTGCTTAATATGGTGTTGAGGAATCGAACCCAGGGCTTCAGGCATGCAAAGCAAGCGCTCTATCACTGAGCCACCTTCCCAGCTCCAAAATCCTATTGGTTTTCAAATACTATTATTAACTATTGTCTAACATTTATTCTTAGAAGAATAGTTTGTGATTCATGATATCAAGAAACAAACTCTTTAAAACTACCCTAAATACTTTGCAAGTTATTTATTGCAAATGGTTTAGTAACAAAAATATTAACATTGAGGGCTGGGAAGGTAGCTCAGTGGTAAAGCGCTTACCTTGCACGCTTGAGGCCCTGGCTTTGATTCCTCAATACCCATAAGCAAAAAAAAAAAAAAAAAAAAAAGCCTGAAGTGGTGCTGTGGCTCAAGTGGTAAAGCGCTAGCCTTGAGCTGAAGAGCTGAGGGGCAGCGCCCAGGCTCAGAGTTCAGGCCCACGACCATACCAAAAACAAAAATACTAATATTGAATACAATTTTAAAACTGATCATTGGCTTAATATAATTAACCTGATTGCTAATTAGATACAAAAATTATACATTTATTAAAGGGAAGGTTGGTACTTTGCATTCCCTGACATATTCATTATGTTACTCAAGTATTGCCATTTTAAAAGTAATTCTAAAGTATTTAAGTACATATTTTTTAAACAGTATTCTTAACATTTTACCATCTAAAATCCACGTAGAATTACAGAATTTTCTGTCTTTTCAAAAGTATTACTATGGTGTATACTTCAAACTTGTTATGAACATAATTTTCTTCAAAATATTTTCTGGACATTTTTGTAAAGACTTGTAAATACAATTTTAAAATAGTACAAACACTAAAACTTTAAATGGCTTGTTCAAATAATTTGCAACCTCAGAGATCTTTTGTAGGGACATTTTTTTTCTCCATAGAAAATGATTAGAAGATAATCTCATATTATGCAAATATTTAAAATTTTCTACTGCATATATAGTTTTGATCACCTTTTATTCCATATTTATTCCATACTTATCCATGATTATCTCTTAATTTGCATTTTTTCTCATAGAACTTCCAAAGCTGATCACATGAGTAATTTTCTTTGTTAAATCCTCATCTCTGTGGTTTTTATCCATTCTTATTGAACTTGTCTGGTTAAACTCCATACTAGACTTGAATCTTGACTATTAATGCTTAAGAACATCAGAAAAAAAATAATAGACTGGATATTCTCATTTGAAACTTATAATCACTGAACTCAAGGTACTACTGAAATTTCTATATAAAGAGTGTACTGGTTATACCTTGTTGTTATCTTGGTAATGTTATGTGATTTTCTTCCTTCTCAAATTTCCACCTTCACTCTCAACTGAAGAATGTGATTGCTATTTTACCCCTAAGTGTAAAGCATTCAGAAGATAATTTCCACAACAATGGTAACATCATTTCATATTTACTTTCTGTCTCTGCCTATGTGCTGGGTTATCAGCTCTAAGACCTGAGACAAACGAGTCATGTTCTTGTTAAGGGATCATAACTTTGTATTATCCAGAAGCTTCCATCACCTAGTGCCTATCAGAGGGATTGTTCTACAATGATCTCCACTGAGTCAAAAATCAATCTTCCAGGTCGTCTTCATGGAAAAACATTCTTTGCTAATCCTAATTCTCCAAGGATCATTATCACCACTAGATATTATCCTAGTAATAATATATTCCTTTGAAGTTTTATGTATAGTATCATTAATTCTTCTGCCCTCTTGTTATTGAAACTTGTTTCCTAAGATTTTATTCCCAAACCATCTACAGAAATTGCTTTTGACTCCACTGATTACTAATTTATGCCAGACTCAGACTTAGTTTGTTATAATCTAGTACATTAAAGAACTAAAGTAATAAATTGATTATTTTCTCATTGTATGCCTGAACAGAATTTTTACTGTTAAACCTAAAGGCATTATTATCTGAATAATTATTTTCCCTTTACCCTATAATAATATTTTCATTCTCAATGTTTTCTCTTTTTCTTTGAGAATGTTAAAATTCTGTGCAACTTTTTCTTTCTTATTGAAAACTTGCTCTTAACTATTATACACAAATTTAATTCTTTTAAAAAATGAATAGATTTCTATTAATAGGAATGTTTTCTTAGACTGGCCAATGAACATATAAGAAAAAATAGAAGTATATAATATGAAATAGTTCCCATCATATCTATGATATGTACATTATATATACCTACACATGAATACATTTTCTATTACAATATATACAAAATCTAACTTTGTTCTTTAAAATAATTATATTTATATTTTAAAGCTAGCTTCCATATATGAGAAAAAACATGTATCATTTGTGTCACTTAGCCTGGTTCACTTTACTTAACATAATTTTTTTAGGTCTATACATTTGTCTGCAACTTACATATTATTCTTTATGTAACCTAACTTATGACATCGTAACCTCTTTGTACAACTATTTAATAACAAAATAAAACAAAATACAATAAAGTGCTTCTTTGAAGAATAGCACAGGAACTTTGAATTTAGGGCTTGTATTTTTAAACAAGCATTCTACCACTTGAGTCATGCCTCCAACTCATAAATGTGTTTTTTCATTGAAAAAAAAAAACTTGATTTTGTGTGTGTAAATATGTTGATCTATTTTATTTGTAGTTGTTAAATTCTCCTTTTGATTCCTAAAATAGTTCATCATTCTTTTTTATTTTTTTATTTTAGTTCATCATTCTTAAACCATCATTTTCCTTTTCTCCAATGGGTCTGCCAGTTTTGCCATTTCTAAATTTTTTGCTAGTATTCACAGTGAAATGGTCAATAATGTTTTAAGTACAGTCAAGAGTTTTTTTTTAATCCCTTATTTTACTTTCTTTCTTTTTCTCATTTCTTATTTAGTACCCTTTTAAAAGTTTTCTCATATAATAATTAACACAGTTAAGTTTTGTCTCTATCTTTTTTTTTGTACTCAGGATTGAATTCAGGGAATCATACTGCTCTAATACTTCATTAATGCTACCAGCCATTATTATTATTACTATTAATTTTTAGAAAGGGACTTGGTAAGCTGGGAGCCAGGGGCTCACTCCTGTAATCCTAGCTACTGAAGAGGCTGAGATCTGAGGATCGTGGTTCAAAGCCAGGCTGGGCAGGAAAGTCTCTGACACTCTTATTTCCAATTAACCACCAGAAAACTGGAAGTGGTGCTGTGGCTTACGTAGTAGAGTGCTAGTCTTGAACTGAAGAGCTGAAGGACAGTGCCCTGGCCCACAACCGACAAAAAAAAAATTACAATTACACACCATAGAAATAATTTATCTATAATAATGCATGACTCAATTAATATAGAAAGTTGAGCTTATTGGAGAATTCCTATAATCCCAGCTCCTCTGGAGACAAATTTAGGAGAAACATGAACTACAGGCCAACCTAGTTATTTAGTGAGTCCCTTTATTTTGATCTTGTTGGTCATGGGGTTTCAACTCTGGGCTTGAGCACTTCAGTTTAAGGCTAGCGCTCTACCAGTTGAAGCACAATGCCACTTCTGGTTTTCTCATAGTTTATTGGAGATAAAAGTCTCACAGACAGGGAGGATTGTGTGGGGGTGGGGTGGGGGGAGAGCCTGGGAAGGGATGTGAAGGGTAAACAAAGGAGGAGGCTGCAATGCTTGATAAGAAATGTAAGCATTATCCTGCCCATGAAATTGTAACCCCTCTGTACAGTATGTTCACAAAAAAAATTAAATTAAATTAAAATTAAAAAAAAAAGTCTCACAGACTTTCCTGCCCAGGCTGGCTTTGAACTGTGATCCTCAGATCTCAGCTTCCTGAGTAAATAGGATTACAAGCATGAGCCACAGGCTCTGGGCTATAATTGTAATTTTTAACTTCTCATTGAATAACTATTTAGAGGTGCCTCAAATGTGTCAATTATAAGTCAAATTATCTTTTTTTTACTTAAAAATATCATTTAACTTTGATCAGAAAAGGCAGTAACACAAATTATATTGCCCATCAATTATGTAAGATTTCAGTTTATGATCATATAAAAATAATAAAATCACAATAAAAATCAATAAATTTTAGTAATCTTATTTACAACATTAGACCTGGTTATAGAATAGATTAAAATGTATGTCACATGTACAAATTGCACATATGCATTTTATCACGCAGTATCAATGGGTATGCATTGACTCCATGATTGAAGCCTGAGAGATCAGCCTCAATATAAATTATATTTTAATTCAAGTGAAATAAACTTATTTACATTCTCTTATATTGAATTCTTTATTAATTTATCCACTTATCTAACAAACACCAAATAAAAGTTTAACATTTCTTTGAATTTTCATGTTGATTTATATTAAAAATTCAGTTTCATTTCTTTTATATCCCCAAAATGAAATATTTTAGTAAGTTCTTTTGATGCAGATGTTTACATATTTTTTGCTAGTGTCATGATCTTGAGCAAATTACTTGCTGTCTATGCCTAGTTCTGTTATTTATAAGCTAGCATAAGCTGCATATCACTTAATGTGTGGTCAAAACTTGATTTTTGGTTACAAATGCTTGTTTATTAAATTTCACTGAATACAAGGAGATGCTGGAAGAATAATAATCCTATTGTAAATTCACCTATTCTCTGATCACAGTCGCACTGAAGTTTTCTTACACAATTTAATCTCACTTGTGACCATTCATACTACTCTTCTTTTCCTGACCTTTCTCCAGCAGTTAAAATTGGGGAGTTATTGCACTCTGAAGAACTTGTATCTCATACACTCTGCTAATTCTCTCTTTGGTTCCCTCTTCCCCCTCCCTGTCTCTCTTTGTCTTCCCTCTTCTCTCCCCTTCTCTCTCCCTCCCCTCATTCTCTCTCTCCACCCTTTTTTCTCTCTCATATCCCCCCTTCCTTTCCTGGCCTTTCTCTTCCCTCTCTCCCTTCTCCTCCCTGGAATGTAGTTTGAACTCAGGGCTTCATGCTTTTGCTAGACAACTGTCTACCATCTGACAAACACCTTCAGCACTACACCTTCCTCTGCTTATTTTTCAAATAGGGTCTTACTTTTTTCCTAGACTAGGTTGAACTTCAGTCTTCCTAAACACTTCCCACAGTAGTTGGGATGATAAGTATTTTTGACTACAATCAGCTTTACCTACTGAGATAGGATATTCCCCGTGCTACCCTCTGGAGGAGCTAGGAAATTAACAGACATGAGGGCAGTACGGGGAAGTCTTTGGTACATACCTAGCAGACACATTTTTATTTCTTTTAATATACACCATTTGAACAGCATGATAAAATGATTTTTTCTATATCAATTTCATCAAAAAAATTAATAGCCTCACTTATGAGTAAAATGTTAGATTTTCTAAATTGATTTGTAAATTGGAAGCCAAATATAGCAGTTCAGGAAACCACTGAAAATATTTATATTCTGCAATTTGAGCAACATTAAGAAATTTACGCTACCTATGTAACTAACTCCTCTGTACATCACCTTTATAATAGCAATAAAAATTAATAAAGGAGCTGTTAAAAGTCTGCAACTATGCCAACTATAACCAGCCAAATACAGAAGAGGAAGGGTGTACTAACAGTATACTGTAATTCTAGTGTAATCAAGAAAACATTGTCTTCTATGAGTCTAATGTCAAGTTTGTGGGATCCAAACTATTTGAAACAATATTTGCACACCATGGACACTTAGAAACATTGAGCATGTCAGCAGATAGGTGGAGTGTGATAATCCCTGTAAGTGTATTAATAAATCACAGCTATCAAGAGAAGGTGCACAAAGGAGATTGTCTAAATGCTTCTAATTATATATAATAATATTAATCTAAATGAATTCCAGGAAATGGAAACAAAAAGCGTGTTATGCTTTTTCTTTTTATTTCTTTTCTTTTTGTCTTATTTTCATTTAGAGGATGGAGAGGACACACAGAAATGGAGGGACACAGAGGAGAACAAAATGAACTATACAACTTGTGAGTGAGGACAGGAGGGAAAAACTAGGAGAGAGAGCTAGGGAAAGGGTGACCTTAAACAGAAATAAACGTGCTTATCACCTGACTTATGTTACTGTAACTGCTCTGTACACCATGTTTATAATAACAATAAGAAGACTGAAAATTAAAACAAAAAAGAGTGTGTGAGAAAGTACAACCAATCATTATGTAAATTATAACTAATTTTGCTAATCCTCAAAAAATTTACCCGAAATATGATGTGAATAAAGATAGTAAGTCCGACCTCTTAGGCTTCCTCAAAAGCTGTGGCTTTTGGTTCTTCTTTTCTTCCTTAATTGTTGAGAGTGGCAACAGTCACAATGGTCATCTTGGCTCAAAAAGGAAGTTGTATGCTGAGAATGGAGGAGGACCACTTTCGCTTCCCTTAGGTGTTTGATGACCCTTGATTGGTATTATAATAGAGAAATCAGATTACCTTTATGAAAGCTGACATATTTCTTTACCTCTCTGCTGTAACACTTTATAATCTTAATGATAAAAATATCCACAATTTTACTTGCCTTCTTGTATGTTCGATGTAGTCCTTGATTGACTACTTTTTTCCTCCCAAAACAGCAAGTCTGTCCAATTCCTTTTTCTTTCCTTTTTTTAAATACATTTTTATTGTAAAAATAGTGTACAGAGGGGTTACAGTTACATAAGTAAGGTAATGAGTACATTTACTCTCCTTTGTTTCTCCCCTACCATCCCTTCCCTCCCTACCTCTCCAACTCCTCCCTCCCTCCCTCCTCCCAACAAGTTGTAAAGTTCGTTTTCATCATAGTGTCTTGTACATCTCATTGTTACAATTGATCAACCTGTATCCCTATTTAAGCATTTTGTTTTTCCCTTTCCCCTCCCCAAATTAGAAAAATCTATATACAAGATGCATGGCACCAGAATCAAATACAGTGAAAATAGGTGCTATACCATGGGGGAAGAACATACAAAAGAAACAAAAAAATTATACAGTATATTATAAGTACATTAAAAAGAATACCAAGAAAGAAAAAAACCATTTGTGTCCCTCTTTTGGGGTTCATTTTGCTTAACATCATCTTATATTTTCATATGTCTATAGCCTTTGAGCTTTTCTGCTTGTCCTAGATATACACTAGTTATTGCAAATAAGGGAAACCATGGAACCTATGTTTTGTTGTTCCTGGTTTACTTCACTTAATATAATTTTTTCCAAGTCTTTCCATTTCCCAACAAATGGGGCAATGTCATTCTTACAACAAATCCTCAAAGAAACAACTGCCTGATAAATAAGTGGGCCAAAGACTTAAAGCTCTCTAAAGAGGAAATAACAATGGACAATAGACACATGAAGAAATGCTCAACTTCTCTAGCCATAAAAAAAATGAAAATCAAGACAACATTGAGATTCTACCTCACCCCAGTCAGAATGGCTATAATCCAGAAATCTAATAACAACAGTGGCCAAAAGGAAACCCTACTGCATTGTTGGTGGGAGTGTAAACTTGTTCAACCACTTTGGAAAGTAGTATGGAAGTTCCTCAAAAGACTCCACATAGAGCTCCCCTATGACCCAGCAATCTCACTTTTGGGCATTTACCCACATGATCATAAACAAGGGTATACTAAAGTTACTAGCACACTATGTTTATCACAATATTTATTTACCATAGTTAAGATATGGAACCAACCCAGATGCCCCTCAGTAGATGAATGAATCAAGAAAATGTGATATATATATATATATATATATACACACATATATGTACAATTCATTTTTCTAAATTAAATGATTACTGTTGACATTACCATTTTGTCTCTGTTAAGCATGCCGATTTGAAGAAAATGAATTAATTGTTACTGGTTACATCTCTACCTTTGACTCCACAAAAAGTTACTTCAAACTGTCATTCTGGTTTCTCTAAATTTTTCTAATAACCCTTTGACCAAACCATCTCTTTCTCATTAATATGCTTAGCCTTCCTTTCTGCCTATGTGTGGTATATGTGCTCATATGTATTTTTGTTTTCCTTTTTCACATTGTTTGCATTATTAATGTTTTAAGGAGGTTGTATTTTGTTCATCTCTACACACAATATATATTGGACACATACTCACCTCTCCATTGCTTTTATTATCCTTTTTCTCTTTCCCACACCACTCTGAAGATGTTTTATTGTTCCATTTTCACACCTGTACATAACATATTTTGACTACATCCAGCACTGCTCACCTCTTTACTATGACCAGTTTTACATATCTGTATTTTTTTGTTGTTGTTGCCACAATTCTAGATATTCTTTCCAGCTGACATAATGCACCTAATTTGTGGACTATAAAAGACACACCAATTTCTTTCCCAGAATATGATTTCCTCCTCTTCTTCTATAGCCTTTTTCTCAATGGGAATTATGGAGTCAGGTTTTCAGAAGTTGAATAGTTAGTATTTTATTATTTTATGATTATGATGTTCATGATCTTACACTATGGATTTGGTCTTCAAGAATTTTAGTTTTCATGTTTATGACAGTTGGAATTGTGCTTTTTTTTCTTTTTTGCCAGTCCTGGGGCTTGAATTTAGGGCCTGGGCTCTGTCCCTAAACCTCTCTGTTCTCAAAGCTAGCACTTTACCACTTGAGCCACAGTGCCACTTCCGGCTTTTTCTAAGTAGTTTATTGGAGATAAAGAGTTTCACAGATTTTCCTGCCTGGGCTGGCTTCAAACTGTGATTCTCAGCTCTCAGCCTTTATTAGTAGCAAGGATTATAGGCGTGAGCCACCAACATTTTTGGGATTTTACCAGCACTGACAAATGAAGCTTGTGCAGGCCATTAGAGATGAACTAAATTTTAATTTAAGTCATTTGCATTATAACGTGTGTACTGCTAATCTGGAAAATAACTTGCTAATATAATAAATCAATATAGGGAATTTAATAATGAGAAGTACTATGATTCAATGAGAGTAATAATCACAATAGATTTGATTCCATCCGTCAGTGTTAATAAACAAAGCTATAAACAAAGCTCTCAACTTGGAGGACAGGTTTTGAGCATTGACTCCCCAAAGTCAAGATACCACTGGCGCTCCACTGAAAAACCAAAAGGGAAAACCACTTTTTTCCCCTCTTAGCTCTTTATAGTTATTCTACTGTTTTAGTAGCCAACAAAGTAGGAAGCAATTTACAAGACTCAGTAGAATGTGCAATTTGTAGAGACCAGTCCTTTTATAATTGAAAGCAAAACAGAGGAGAGAATAAAAAAGAAAGAAAACAAGACAATAACCAGCACAGACCTTGACAGCAATGCTAGAGAAAAGAAATTTCAAATTCACAAGTGCTTTCTCGAGTCTTTCAGTATTGTTAAATATTCTAGTTTTTAAGATTTACCCATTGCATGTACTCACAAAATTCTTGGAAAAAAACATATAAAAAATATATAAACAAGGGAGGGGGTAACAATGTTCAACAAGAAATGTACTCATTACCTCTCTTATATAACTGTAACTACTCTGAAATAAATAAAATTATATATATATATATGAATCACATTTTAGATTGATGAATTAAAACAATGTAAAATGTGCATTTTGAAAATGATGCAACATGGAAAATGGAAAGAAAAGAAAGGGAGGAGAAATAGTGGGGCAGAGGAAAGAGAAAGAAAGACAGGCAAGGAAGGAAGGAAGGAAGGAAGGAAGAGAGGGAGGTAGGGAGGGACAGAGTAAATCACCAAAATTGGTATCTGGAGTTTAAGGCTATTTTGTTAACTTAAAAATGACAACATAGAGAACATATGTTAAGCAAGCACAAAATTATGAGAATATTTATATACATATTTAAATATAAATAATCAGTGACTCATAAGGGAATACACATGATTTTAAGGATTAGAATTTAGGATTTAGAGGAAATGCATATATATAATTATATATGTCTATACTATGTTATATATTATATGTATAATTGTGTGTGCATATATGTATATATGTATATACAGTGTGTGTTTGTGTGTTTGTGTATTGGTTGGTTCTGAGGTTTGAACTGAGGGCCTGAGTCCTTTTCCCTGAGCTTCTTTTGCTCAAGTCTAGCCTACTATCACTTGAGTCACAGCTCCAGTCTGGCTTTTGTTGGTAGTTTACTGGAGATAAGTGTTTCAAAGACATTCCTGACAGGGCTGGCTTAGAACCAAGATCTCTTATTTTAGCCTCCTGAGTAGATAAGATTACAGGCTTGACCTTCCAGTTCTCAGAGGAATTCTACATTAAAAGAAAAGTATTGTGAAAGTGAGGTACAAAGGGGTTTCAGATACATAGATCAGGATTTCTTTTTGAACAGTGTCACCTCTTCCCACATTTTCTCCAAGTTTTTCCCTCCTGACAACCTTCTTCCCCAAGTTGTATAGCTCATTTCCAACCTAGTATCTAGTGAGTATCATTACTGAGTTAGTTCACCCTTTGTTCCACCATTTCTGTGCTTTCTCTTTGAAAAAAAGGTTTTAATCAAAATATTTCCTTCAAATAACAAATGCACACAATGAGTATTGAACAGTCTCAAGATGGAAATATCTCTACTTAGGATTACTAATTCCTATATTTCAAAGAACTCTGAAACCTGAGATACAGAACAAATCACTGGATGTTGACAACTCCTCCAGGCACAAGATGAAGCTATAATCACATATTGTAGTAATTCCAAAACTATTATAGCTCAAATTTACATAACTCAGAAAATTCAGTAACACAAACCTATCTAAGAACCCAGCATATAGATCAAGAATTAGAATTGCTTCCTAAATTTGTGTTGATTTGGAATGTGGAACAACCATGGATATTAAGTAGTAAATCAATAAGTATGAAGGTTTTATAAAAGTGCTCCATCCTGTTAACTACTTTGGTGATCCCATAAGTAATTTAGTCATTGGCTAAAAGGATTAACACACTTCAATATAAATATATAATCAAGGAAGATTTTATTAGAACAAAATATGTGATAAAATAACATCTTGGAAAAATGCATATAAACCAAAGCTAGAGGAGCCACCCCTAGGTTTCCAAGTTCTCTGTCATTCTGTCAGTCTCTGTTAGCTGTAATTTTCTTATGTGAATTCTATCCACTGTAGGAAACTTATCTGAAACCTGTGAACCATAAATCTGAAAGGTACAAACATATATGGGGATGGATTTATCTTCAAACTTGATATTCCTATTACAAATATTAACAGCTATGCTCATCTTGACACCTCTGAAGACCTTACAGTTCTGTGCCAAGTGTTGTGCCTAAAGCCTTTTTTCACAGCTACAGACCAAAGCAAGTGCTGCATGAAGCAGACCTGCACTGATAAGTATTTGTTGGACCTCCCTACAGGTAGACTTCCACTAATAACAGTGATGTGGGAAAAATAAAATACTTCTGTGTTAATAAAAGTTTTCAGTAAATGATGAACAATCATGAACAATATTCCCTTTAAAATTAGTAGCACTTTTCAGAGTCTTCCAATTTTAGCACCTAATTTGTTTTCTGATCTTCTTGAGGAACAAATACTCTCTTTCAGAATCTCAGTATATTTTCTCCCACAATATCTTCCCCACACAAAGTTGGCCAAATGAAATCAACATGTGTTTTACTTTATTTGAAGGTTAATGTAAAATACTGTATTTAAAGTATTCAAAACTAATGTGGATTTCACTAAAAAATAACTTACTTTTTCTTGTTGCAATAGTACATATCTTTTACCTGTTTGTAAAGGTATGTGCTGAATGTTTGTTTCTTTTCCAACAAAAGAAGATGAGAGGCAGCTGAGAAGATTGGCCATTTACCCTGGACTCTTCACTCACATGCTGTGCATGTTGACCAAAATGACCTCTGGATCTCCTTGACAGCCACTTCAAGAGAGAGGACACACTTTGACTCACTAGTGTCTGGCCTTGAATATCAAATAGATTTTGGAGAAGCACAAGGTGTCTTTTTTAGTTCTGTTCCACAGACATATAAGAGGTCAGGTGTGCTGGAATCTAGAGGTCAGATCTGGTTGATTGAGAACCTTATTGTTCCTTCAGTATTTCTTCCTTGAAGCTTTGGGATGTTAAAGTAAGATCCTTTCAGCTTTTGATGTTGTTGTCCTCAGTTTTAACTCCAACAAACATAAAAAAAACATTGTTTTGGTTTTTTTTTAAATTTTTACATAGAGAATATAGCAGGATCTACAGGGACATATTTAGTTTGGGAAAAATAAATAAATTCCTGGAGAGGAACATAGCAATTATAATGCACTTTCTTTTCAAGATGATTATTGATAGTGCTCCTTTTATTTTATTTTATTTTTTAGCATAGGGCCAACCTTAAGGATATATCTACTATTAAATACTTGCTTTCATTGAGTTTCTTTTCTCATGAATACCTATGGCTACTCTATGGTACAGTTGTCCATATGGTGAGACAGAGAAAGGAAAAAAAGAGGATAAAATTCATAGAAATAAGTGTTATTCTTATTCTTAGTTGTTTGGGTCAGGGATGCAGCTCAATGGCAGAATTCTTACTTGGTATGTATAAAACCCTAGCACTGATCTTTAGTAATTGCCAAAAGTTTTATTTCAAGAATCTGTGGCTTTAGATCAGTAGTTGAATGCTTGCCCAGTAGTTATGTGAATCCTGAGATTCAATCCCTAGCAATTCAAAACAAATTCTCTATTCTAAAAAATTAGAGCACTATAATTAACCACTTACTAAAGTATGAAATTGGTCTGGTATTGGGGAGTTCTCCATCACTATGACAAAAAAAAAACACCAAGAAAATTAGCTTCAAATAGGAAATATCTATTTTTGCTCTGGTTTCAGATGTTTCCATCTAATGTTGCTTGACCCAATTGTTTTTGGCCTAAGATGAGGATGAATACCAAGGAAGGGAGCATGCAGTAGAACCTGCTCTTGGTGGCCATGGACAAAGAAAAAAAAGAGTGCCGACAGTAGGGGCAAATGTCATTTGAAAGCATGCCCCATTGAGCACTTTCTCCTAAAGTTTCTTACAATGGAACCATGGGTGAAGGTCTGAGACTTCAGCATGAAAATCTGGGGGAGCATTCCAATTCCAAGCCATAACAGGCTCTTCTCAATAATATTTCTCTTTTCTTACTTTTGAGCTTTTATAATGAAGAGCCCTAAAAACAGTTTATTTTATTGTTTCTTTTTAAGATGTACACAATTGTTCCTCTTTAATATGTAGTACTGCTAACAATCTTGAAATCTTATCACTAATAAAATTTCAATATGAAAATTCATAAAAAGTTTAACAATAGGAAGCATAGGATTTAATGCCTATGGGTTATTGATATTAAAGCAGATATCTAAATATATTTCATGATTCTGGAACATAAGTTTAAAATTATTTCATAAATATTCCTGAGAATATACATTGTTACTAACAGAAAACTAAGGTAAATGTTCATTTGCATTGGATTTTTATTTCTTTGGCCTTTGTTGATTTGAGAAGTATTGAATGATATACATTTATTGGCTTAAAAGGATGTATTTTCCTGCTTACTTTTAGCTCTTGAGTGTTTAATTAAAAAAAAAACAAAACTGCTTAACCTTCAAATGTTCCAGAAATGGACACTGCCTATGTTTGGAAAGTTTCAGATAAAAGGGTCTTGTTACTGTTTTTCTTTAGCAGATATTTAGGTTAAAAATGTCTTAGTAATATTGTATGCATTCCTAATGTTCTTTAAAATTTTTCCAAGAAAAACTAAAAATGCATACTTTTAGAAATAGCCAATACTAGTGAAAAATATAGAAAATATCAGCAAACTGCAAAGCATTTAAAAAGCTTTAAATAAAAATTTCCTGATAATAGAGAATATTCTAATTATGGGTTCTGAGGTCAATTTTCTTAGCTTCATTAGTTTATTAAACAGAACTGTTTAATTATTTAGAACAGATTTTATCTATAACTATTTAAAAATAATTCACATACTCTGTACTTGTATCCCTGTTGTAATATTAAGTAGATTTTATTTAAAAGACAAGCAATACTTTTCCCCTTTGCTTTAATTAGTTAAAATTAGTTAAAGCTGCTACTATGGATAAAAAGTATCCATACATTTATATGATGATTTCTGACAAAACACAAGTGACATGCTAAGTGTGTCAGACAGTAGATCAGAAAGAATAATCCTTGCCCTCAAGAAAATGATGAATAGATATAGATACGGATACAGATATAGATATAGATGTAGATGTCAGGAGTAAAGGCTATTTTATTTTCAGGGTATTGCGAAGATACACAGACACAGCTCACTCTGTAATAATTCACTTAGTGTCATGAAGGTTACAGAGGATTGGTGTGTGTGTGTGTGTGTGTGTGTGTGTGTGTGTGAGTGCACGCGCGCGCGCGCGCGCGCACGCGCACATACTCCTCCACTACGGGTGGGTTCACATCCTGAAAAATACATCCTAATGTAAAAAGTGAATTCAATAAAACTGACCTATTTTGTTTCCCCTTCCCATCTTTTCCCATCTCCCCCTCCCAAAAAGGAGGAGGCAACAATGTTTGATAAGAAATGCACTCATTATTGCCCATGTAATTATATCCCTCTGTACCAGATTTTCACAATTAAAAAAAAAAAGAAAAAAAAAACTGACCTACTGAACTTCATAGATGAGTACCACAGAAGATTGAATGTTTACCTGTGGGACTCTGTGGCTGATTGGGAGCTGTTGTTGCTCAAGACTACTTCCCAGCTTCATAGAACATAATACTTCAAACCAGAAAAAGATCTAACTTAGAAGTCTGAAAATTCCTGCATGTTTATTTTACACTATTGTTAAGTAACATAAAAAATAAAGCCGTCTAAGCCAAACTATCATGTCCCAGAGACTGTGTGTTTCTGTGTATGTGTGGGTATATACAACAAACACACACATACATACATACACAAAGACATACAAGCTCTCTCTTTGTAAAGATCCTATGCATGAACACTAATGCAGAAATATAAATAGAGCTAAATTCTATGAGAAAGTTGGAATTGATTTTTTAAGTACTACATCCTTAATTGCAGAAATAATTAGGATACATGTAGATTGTTCTGGAACTTCTTGAAATGGAGGCCCATTTTTAATAATACCAAGTTGCCGATCCTGAAATAACTACTTTGTAGTTATTATCTTACCACCATAACCATTGCATTAGTTTCTTATCACTACTATAGGAAATCTTTGTAGATTCAGTGGTTTAAATAGTTATTATCCTATAGTTCTATATGTAGAAATTGCAACTGTATTTCTTTGTATACTCATAAGAGTGCTTCTATTTTTGTTTTTATTTTGTCTTTTCACTTCCTAGATGCAGCCTGTTTTTCTAACTCATGGTTCTCATTCATCTTCAAAGGCAGCAGTGGCCACTCAAGTCCATTTCACACTACCATACTCAAGCTGTGAGATTCATTCTGCCTCTCTTCCATCTTTAATGGCTCCTGTTATTACACTCTGCACATCTGAATAGCAAATGTAATTACATTTGCAAACTTATTTACCTTTTGTCCTGAAACTACAATCCTTATTCATAGTTGTGGAGAATAATATTGAATCTCCTGTAGAGAAGTCATTATTATGTTTTACACAGTCATGAACAATGATGATAGAACATTCACATAGTTATAATTTAGAGTTTTAATAAAATAAAACTTTATCTACTACTCAGCATTTTCAACAAATTATTTTAATTCAGGAACTTCCCTTCTGGTCAGTGTTTTAGAAAATCACTCAAAAACTTCTCTCTCTTTTCTCTTGTCTCCTGCTCTCTCATAAAAAATGTTTATGATTCTTCTTTCTGAACCTCAGTGATATCCAGTGAAGTCAGCTTCTGATACATTAATGGATTTTTTTAATAATCGATCAATTCTAGGTTACTTAAATTTAGTGTCTTTTGTGTTTATTGATTTTGACATCTACGTATTGTTAAGATGAAGAGAAGTATGAATTATGAATTTCTTTACAGTAGAGCAAACCAGGAACCCAAGAAAAATTTTATCACAAGATCTTAATATTCAGATAGGTTCTCTAGGTTTGTCCTGAAGCCAGATTCTACAAATATCTGAAATATTTCCTGCTTACGTAGTATATCCAGGGTTTGTCTGAAGTTATTATAATTTTTCCAATTAGATTTTCTTTTTTCTTGGCAGTGGATGAACCCACAATACTAACACACTTCATCTCCTCCCTTATTACTAGCTCAGTTTGCTTGCAGTCAGGACACAGACATTCCATTCACAGTCCTTAGAACTACTAAATAAGCTAAATGTTTTTTTCTGTGGTGCTGTTTCACAGACAAAGTGATCTCGTTAAAGCTGGTCATGCTCAACTTCTCCAAGTGGTGATCCTGTGTCTGAATTCTAATTTTTGTATAGTGTGTGAATCTTATAAATATCTACTTCATCTTCTGTGTTATAATAAACTTTCCCAATTTTTATTTTGTTATATATCAGACATAAGTATTTATTGCTTTCTAATTTTTTTACTTTTGTTTTGTTCTTGGCAAGAATTATACTATAAAGTCAAGGCTGCCCTCAAAATCCAGATCTTCACACCTAACCCTCTGAGTGCTGCTATTCCAAGTATGCTACTTGCCTCACTAATGGTATTCTTTTAAGAGATGTAACAATGATGAGTATATTTCAGAAGTCTTAAAAATACCTTTGAAAGTGTGTGCTGCAGTGTTGTATAGTGTAGTAGAGTATGTCTTTTTATGATTGTAAGCATTCTTTCTTTTTCTGGTTTACTTGTTCAATATGTAAAATGATATAAAATGTGCATGATAATGTGGTAATGACTATAATATTTATTCATAACAAACAGCAAAATAAAAAGCAATTACATGAGATGGAGTAATACAGAAATTTCTCTCTGCCTTAATTAAGTTCTCTCTTATCTCAAAAAGTAATACCTGAGTTGGTAGGGAAAGATGATGATTTATATCTATATCTGTTACCCTAAAATATAACACTCCATATATGTGCCTTCTCACAAAATATACTTCTGCTATTGTGATAGTAATGTTAGAGTTATCCAATATCTTCAATTAATCACAATGGTACAAGTGAACCTTCTCCATCTATCTAGTCCATAACCCTGCACTATCTAATCTCTTCGGTCTGAACTGCCTACACTTGACTTTTACCAGAGCCTATGCTTATGAGTATTATCATGGAAATAAACAGGTCAGGTGAGAGTTATATAGATAAAATCACAATGGAGTAAGGCCAATAATGTACAATATGCAATGGTGTTCTACTAACCTAATTTCATTGTATAATGAAATGCATGCATGAAATAAGGTAGGTAATGTTAGAAAATGTTGGCTTCATGTGATCATCAATTCTTAGTGTGTTTTTGTTGTTGTTGTTGTTGTTTTAATTGTCCGCTATGTGGCTTAAAATCTGGGCCTAGTCGTGCTGTCCTTGAGCTCTTCAGCTCAAAGCAAGCACTCTACCACTTGAGTCACAGTACCACTTCCGGTTTTCTGGTGGTTAATTGTGCTTAAGAGTCTCACAGAGTTTCCTGCCCTGGCTATCTTTGAACTGCAAACCTCAGATCTCAGCCTCCTGAGTAGCTAGGATTACAGATTTGAGCCACTGACACCTGGCTTCTTAGTAGTTTCTTCTCATTTACTTTTTATTTATTTAGTTTTTATGCTGGTTGGTTGATTTCTATACATGGTATTTATCAGTCGAATATTTCTGTAACTGTTAAATGATTGCAAAATGTAGAAGTACCCATTTTAAATTGAAAAAAATAAGAAAATTGAGCTACGAAACGTTTAAATTTAAAAAGCCTCTAAGAGGAATAAATGACCTGATGGAGAACTTGGAAAAGCAGCATGAATGGACACTAAGCTCATTTCCTAAAAGCCCTTGAGGAAACTATTGTGAAAAATCCCTTTGCCCTAGTTCTATAAAATTAAAAGGCTTTTCATCCAGAGTAAAAATTAATTGCTTTCTACTTATGAATTCTATTGTTGGAAGCATCCGCTTCCTTGTCCAGTTAATGAAAATTAACATTTTCCAGGTAAACAACATTTCCTTTCCATGTGTTGAAGTGGCTAACTGACTTTGACAGATATGTTTGTTTGCTTTTCCTCCACCAAAATTTTTACTTAAAAGTTTCTAATCTTTCTTCAAAATCCTTCGTTTAATTTTGGCCTTCTCCAATTCTAGGTTTTTCTATTAGCAGGAAATAACATTGCGCCAAATATTTTTAATTGACATCTGCAGGATATCTTGTAATGCTTCACTCATCTGTCAAGTAATTCAACTTCTGTCATTCTATTTTTAAATTAATGAATCAAAGGAATACTGTTTTCCCTTCAGTGAAACTGAAAAAATAAATTAAAAGGAAGCTTCATCATGGAGAAAATGTTCTCACTGACATCTTGGCAAATTCTATCCAAGTTCAAAGATCTAGACTGTGCAAGTGCAAATACACGATTGATCTCCAGAAGAAGCTTTTGTTGTTACATTTGTTTTGCTACAATAGTTTCTAAAAAGAGGAAATTTTTTTTTATTTTTTCGGCATGATTTAGCATTATTGGCCATATAAATCTTATAATGACCTACATGAGAGATTTATAGTTGAATCAATTCAATTTAGAAGGAAAAACAAAACTGAGTTGCAGACTATAGTTTCCATTCCATTTTTTGTTGCTTTTGAAAATTTTTGTTATGAAAAAGGTGATGTACAGAGGGATTACAGTAACCTAAGTCAGGTAATGGGTAGATTTCTTTTTGGACAGTGTGTCCCTCCCTCTACTCTCTCACAGTTTTCCTCTCCTGTCTCTACCCACAAGTTGTATAGTTCATTTTAAAATGTGTCTAATAAGTTCCATAGCTGCATTTGTTTACCATTTGTTTAAATTCCTATTTTAATTCCTTTATTAAAGCATCTGTAGTATTATTCAGCTCTCTGTTCCTGTGCTTAAAACCTGAAGAATACAACTTTAAAAGAAGGATTTATTTTGATGTAGACTTTTAGTCCATGGTCACTCAGCCCTGGAAACTTTGGGTCTGTGACGAAGCAGATCATCATGACAAGAAGTCAATGGTGCAGGAAATGGGTTCCTTTATCTTTTCCTCAGAAAGTATAAAGAAAGAAAAAGGAAAGGGCCAAGGTTCATAAATATATATATATATATATATATATATATATATATATGTATATTCCTTTAAAAGGTTTTCCCCTCAATGACCTCACTTCCTGAAAACAGGCCCTGCCTATCTTTTAGATTCCATTTCCCTATAGCACCTCTAGAAGGGAAACAGACTTCAACATATAAACTTTTGAGAGATATTTAAAATCCACACGATAACACGTCTTTTGTTACATTGTGTCAAAGTGTTTAACTATGCAAATATTTCTGTATTCTTCAAGGTCTAAAACTTTCCAGTGATTGATTGCATTATAGCAATAATAATTATCTCCAAATAACTTATTGTTATGTGTGGTGAAACTTGTAACATCAACAGAATGGATCCAACTGTGTGAATCATTATGTTCATATTGTGGATATCAATATTTACTCCAAGTAAATTTGAAGTCTACTCATGACAATATTTTCTTTATTTTAGTGTATACAAAATAATGGGCTTCTTTATGATATTTTCATACATGCATATAGTAAATTTAGAAAAGTTGTTAGTGCCAATACATTAAAAATTATTGTCTACCTTTTGAACTAGTGCTTATAATTGTAGTAGAAATAATGTTGCTTGTATGTTTGTGCTTATTTTGCTTCTAATTACTTTGTGTGTTTAAAAAAATCCTTAGTCCTCATATATTTTTACATAGTTTAGAAAAATTTGAAAGATACAGAAGAGAGATGGAGAAGGTAGATGTAAAAACATTAAGACATTATTCAAGTATATAAACCTGATAAAGAATTATTGTTACAGTTAGTATTATTAGTAATAATAATATATGGAGAAACGAAAAGAACATACTTGATCTTCCATAGTTAAGGACTATTTATTGAAGAACAGCTTGGGGAAGGCAACCTTCCTGCAGGAATGGAGGTTGTGTGAAGGGGTGGATTTGCCAGCTTATAGAGGTCTTAACAAAGAAGCAGAAAATAAAAATAAAATAGGTAAGGTTTCTTGGGGTTCAAGGGCACCAGAATGGAATGCTCTGCCTGGGGTGAGTGAACTTCCAGCTAAGCTAAGGTTCAAATGACCTGGGTGTGATTAAGCATGGGAGTGTACACCTGACGTCTGCTTCACCTAAGGGAACATTTCATATTCCATCTTTAGATAAATAAAAAGATAGGGCTCAGAGGGAGAGGTAAGTCCTTCAATAATAATAATAATGATGATGATGATGATTATTATTATTATTATCATTATTATTACTATTATACTAATACTACTGAATGTTTTGCTTCATTCATTGTACAATTCTAAAGTTGGGCTCAGCACTCTCAAAATTGAGAGTAGTCTATAGTTGTCTTTTCAAAAGGATGTGATGCACATACAGCTGTTATCAAGAGCATGATAATTTTGTTTCAAATATTTCACAATATATTACATATTAGCTACATGTTTTCTATAAAGGTATAATGAAACTGATGTCAAGAAAGTCAGCTAGACTTAATTATTATTGTTAGTGATGGTGTAATCTATTCCTTGTCTTAGTTGTTCATTTCAGTATGATGTTACAGTAAAATGAAGGCAAAGCTTCCTAGAAAAAGTCTCATTATCTTAGAAGTGCATAAAGAAGCCCAGTTTTAAAATACTGATTAAGCTTTGTCATGACTGTTACATTATAGTATTTTTCTTTGTGTTCACTGATGTGTCCTGTATTTATTGAAATGAGCAACTCACAGAAAAAAAAGAAAGATATGTACGTGGATGTTTCTAGAGGACCATTTCTGCCTGAACTTAATTAGCCATTACTTACACATTGTACTCAAATAATTGAAAACTAGAATTTGAACTATATATATGAATAAGAGAACTGGGTTGAATTATATTGCAAATTGGATGATTTTTGAATCACAATGCTGTTCTTGTTTCCTTTAATTATGCAGATATTTGGATAGTAAACTGCCTTTTCCAATTGCTACCAAGATTTCTAAAATGATTTGAATGTGTCTACTAGATGAAGTTAGTGGGTGGTAGAGTGGGTTTTGTTTTTCCCCTTCTTTTTTATTCTTACTATCTTTGCTGTTAAAGATGAATTTCATACACAATCATAAAGCATAGGAGAAGTCTTTCAATTAAATTTAACAGAATTAGTAATTTGGTTGTGTCCTCATCAGAGAATAAAGTGTAATAATTATAAAAACAGAAATTGGCTTAAGTATTAATGGTTATTAAGTGGTATACTTCTGCTAATTATTTTAGAAGCTTGTTAATTCTCCTGACTCAATAAATTCTAACCTAGAAATGAGACAGAATCTGGAGGATACATCATGTACCAAAATATACTACTTAGGGAGAGACATTGGTAGAATGACTCATATATGTAAGTCTTTTTTCTTTTTCTTTTTCTTTTTTTGTTGGTTGTGGGGCTTGAACTCTGGGCCTACGCACTGTCCCTGAGCTCTTCAGCTCAAGGCTAGCACTCTACCACTTGAGCCACAGTGCCACTTGTGGCTTTTCTCTGTTTATGTGGTGCTGAGAAATCGAACCCAGGGCTTCGTGCATGTGAAGCAAGCACTCTACCACTGAGCCATCTTCCCAGGCTTGTATGTAAGTCTTTGGAGAGTCGCACTAACAATAATGGGACAGGGCTCCATGCACACATTCAAATTCATATATTGCACTCATAAACTGCTTTGTTAAATGGCAACTCCTTTTAACAACTACTTAAAGATAATAATAATAATAAAATTTAGAAAGTGAAATGAAAATAAATAAATGAAATAAAATGACAATGTGTAAGATCCTTGACTTACCATGAGAATAAAGTTAGTACTTTTGTATGCTAAGTTTTTTAGACAAAGTCAAAGTAATAACAAATGCACATGTCTTGAGACAGCTGCTCACCCTGAAATTTCAGCATTAATGCTGGAATAAATGTCTGTACAAAGATATCTCACTCAGTGAGATGTTTTAGTATAAATAAAAGTTACATTAACCACTTGGAATCATTCATCAGGTTGTTGTTTCTGCCTGGTACTGTGTAAACGTGAACCAAGAAGCATTCTCATAGTGTAGATAATGTGTGGCTCAGTTTCATCATTGATGGAAATCTGCATTCTTCTAAAAGGATATTATTGTCAAAATAGTTGGGAGATTTTTGTCAGACTTATTATAAAATGAATGCCCAATGTACATTTAAATGGATGCAAAGTTAGCAGAATTTTAGTAATTTACAATGTTTCTAAATGCATCCTCTCTCCTAATTTAGTTTGTATTTGATTAATATCTTGTATTAGTAAAGTACTTCAGGGTTTTTATTTGACATAATATTGATATATTACTATAATCTAAGTTGAAAATTTAAATTAGAGACCACTCTATTTTTAAATTCTATGGATTTTAATAAATGTTTGATATCACAAACATACTGTTGCAGAATATGTATATATATGTATGTATGTACACATCTATCTATCTATGTATCTATATCTATCTTAGGAATACAAACTCAAGGAGGTATCCCTATAATTTCTATTTTAGGGCTTGGAAACTTACTCATTTATTTATTTAGGTGGTTTTAGTGTTTGAACTTGTGATCCCACTGAGCATGAGCTATGCCTCCAAGCTCTTCTTTTTGGTTTCGTTTATTTGTTTATTTAACATAGTGTCTTTTGTTTTTGCCCAGGCTGGCCTCAAACCATTCTTCTTACCTGCCTCTGACTTCTTAAAAGCAGAAGACACTATGACTGGCCCTTACTTATCATTTTTATTACTAAATAATACATCATTATTTAGATATACCACTCATTGTCCTTATTAAAATTTTGAAAGTGTATTGATTTTTCTCAGGTTTGCTTCATCAGTGAATGAGAATATCCATTGTTGCTCATCCTCATCAACATGTTACCTGTGTTTTATCATGGATAAGGCATTATACATTTATTAAAATGTATAATAAGCTTTCATTATTATTTTAATTTGTATTTTCCTTATCATATATAACACATAATTTCATTAATATATTTATTTGCCATCATGTATATATAATTTTCCTTTATTGAGATTTAGTGATTACATAAATTTCACAAATTCACAGTATTGTGGTATAGTGATACTTTAAAATCACGAACACATTTGAACCTTTATGAGGCACATGCCTATAAAGCACATTGTCTATGAACTCTGCAAACTTTGACAATACAATTATTTTTTCCAATTGGCTGATATGTACATTTCTTTCCTTTTGCTTAGTATAAGCTGTTCCTTTTTTCTCTCTTATTCCTCCCACCCATCACTGCCCTTAAGTTCCTTAGTTCACTTTCATCAATGTCCAGTGCAGCTAATGAGCTCCTCTCTTGTATTTTTTCACCTATTTCCCTCTATTGGTACCCTCCTCCTAGCTTCCCTCAGATGTGCACATGTATATACCATAGGTGAGGTCAAGAACATAAAGTCACCGAAAAATGATGCAACAAATTTAGAAGAGGTCCTTTGTTTTTTGAGTCTTGTTTACTTTGTCATATCTCCTTGCATTTGGAATTTAGCATCCATGTATCACAGAGATCATGTGCTGTTTGTCTCTCTGAGCTTGTCTTGTTTTACTCAACATTTTTTGTTCATCCATTTCCCTGCAAATGCCATTATTTTGTCCTTTCTAATGGCTACTTACTATTCCATTATATATAGGTGCCACAGTTCTTGGATCCATTCATCTATAGTGGGACATCTGGGTTGTTTCTGTAATTTGGCTACTGTGAACAGGGCTGCAATGAACATGGAGGTGCATGTATCCTTGTATCCTGGTTCTTGTTGTTCAGGGTAGATGCATAAGAGTTGTATGGCTGGGTTGTAGGGAAAGTCTATATTTAGTTTTCTGAGGAACCACCAGACTTCTTTCCAGAGTGTTTGTATTAGTTCATATTCCCACCTGGAGTGCAGTAGGGTTCCTCTTTCTCTGCCTCCCCACCAGCATTTGTCCTTGGCTGAATTTAGGGTGTGGGCCATTCTGACTGGGGTAAGGTGGTATCTCAGGGTTGTTTTTATTTGCATTTCCTTTACGGCCTGTGATGGTGAACATTCCCTCATTTCTTTCTTTGCCATTTTTGTCTCTTCTTCTGAGAAGTCTCTCTTTAGTTCCCGTGATCATTTAATGATTGGTTTGTTAGATTTGGGAAGAATTAGTTAAGTTCCCTGTATATAATGGATATTAGGCCTTTGTCTGATATATTGCTGGTAAATATCTTTCCCCATTGGTTGGCTGTCTTTCTAGTTTGGTACCTATGTTTTTAGCTGTGCAGAAAACTTTTATTTTAA
Source organism: Dipodomys ordii (assembly GCF_000151885.1). Lineage (NCBI taxonomy): Eukaryota > Metazoa > Chordata > Mammalia > Rodentia > Heteromyidae > Dipodomys > Dipodomys ordii. The sequence continues at coordinate 7,639,258 of NW_012267275.1, read as the reverse complement.
GGTAATCTGTTCAGGAAGTTCCTGCTTGTGCCTGTAAGTTCTAATGTCTCTCCTGCTCTGTCCTGTAGTAGTTTCAGAGTTTCAGGTTTGATGTTAAGGTCTTTAATCCATTTTGAGTTGATGTTAGTGCATGGTGACAGGCTGGGATCCACTTTTAGTTTTCTGCATGTGGCTGCTCAGTTTTCCTAGCACCTATAGTTGACAATGCTATGTTTTATCCACTGCATGCCTTTGACTCCTCTGTTGAATATCAGCTGACTGTAAGTATGTGGTTTTATTTCTGGATCTTCTGTTCTATTGGTCTTTGGGTCTATTTTTGTGCCAATAACAAGCTGTTTTTGATATTATGACGCTAAAGTATTGTGATACCTCCTGCATTGTTTCTTTTGTCTAGAATAGCTTTGGCTATTCTAGATCATTTCTTGTTGAATATGAATTTTTGGATTGTTTTCTCTGTTTTAGTAAAGAACGTCATTGGGATTTTGATGTTGCATTAAATTTGTATATCATTTTTTACAGTATGGTCATTTTCACAACATTGGTTCTACCTGCCATGAACATGGAAGATCCTTCCATTTTCTAGTATCTGTGCTTTGATCACTTTCTTTAGACTTTCGTAGTTTTCACTAAATAGGTATGTTACATCTTTGGTTAAGTTAACTTCTAGTTGGGTTATTTTTTTTTTTGAGGTTATTGGAATGGGGTTGTTTTCCTGATTTCCCTTTCTGCTTGTTGGTGTACAAAAAGGCAACAGATTTTTGTGAGTTAATTTTGTATCCTGCTAGGTTGCCAAAGTGGTTTATATGTTCTAGGATTTTGAGAGTAGTTTTTGGGGTTGTTTGTGTATAAGATCGTGTCTTCTGCAAATAGGGATGGTTTAACTTCTGCCAGCTTTATGTGGATCCCTTTAATGTCTTTTTCTTGCTTTATAGCTCTGGCTAAGTATTCCAGAACTATATTAAAAAGGACTTGTTGCTGATTTTAGGGGAATTGGTTTTAGTTTTTCCCTTTTAGTATGATATTGACAATTCTGTCATATGTGGCTTTTATTGTTTTAAAAAGCATTACTACTAATCCTATTTTCACAAGAATTTTTCATAAGAATGGGTGTTGTATTTTGTCAAAAGCCTTTTCTGTATTAATAGAGATAATTATGTGATTCCTGACCGTGGCTCTGTTGATGTCATGAATTATATTTATTGTTTTATGTATGTTAAACCAGCCCTGCAGCTCTGGGATGAAGCCTATTTGTTCATAATGTATGATTTTAAAATTTTGTTTCTTGATTCTGCTGGCTAAAATTTTATTGAGGAGTTTTGTGTCTGTGTTTATAGAAGTGATTGGTCTGTAGTTCTCTTTTTTGTTGGATCTTTGCCTGGTTTTGGGATGCATGTGATGTTGGCTTCATAGAATGAGTTTGAGATTTACCCCTCTGCTTCTATTTCATGGAAGAGCTTGAGGAGTATGGGTATCAGTTCTTTAAGAGTCTTAATTCCATAGTGAATACATCTGGGCCTAGGTTTTTCCTTATTGGAAGACTTCTGATTGCTTCCTCTATCTTGTTGTATGTTATTGGCTTATTTAACTCATTTATATCTTCTTTGTTCAGTTTGGCAATTTTTATTTCTCTAGAAATTTGTCCACTTCAGCTTCTTTAGTGAGTATAGGTTCTGGAAATAGTTTTTTGTGATTGTTTGGATGTCCTGGATGGTTGTTGCAATTTTTCCTGTAGCATCCCTGATCTTATTGATTTGGGTGTCCTGCTTTCTTTTATTAGTTGATCTTTCCTGAGATCTGTCAATTTACTAAATTTATTTTTTAAAACGTTTTTGTTTTATTAATTTTATTTATAGTTTTCTTAATCACTATCTTGTTAATTTCAGTTCTTAATTTGGTTATCTTGTTCATTTAGTAACTTTGGGTTCATTTTTCTTGCTTTTCTAATAGCTTTAGATGCTTCTTGAGATTATTTACTTGAGCTGCCTCTGTTTTCTTGATGAGAGCAACAAATTTACTGCTCAGGACTGCTTTAACTGTGTCCCAGAGATTTCTTTGTTTTCATTGAATTGTTTTTTTGTTTTCATTGAATTGTAGGAACTTATTAATTTCTTCTTTAATTTGTTCTGTGACCCAGGCATTGTTCAGAAATGTTCTGCTCAATCTCCATGAATTTGAATATAATATCTACAGTATGGTTTGTTATTGAGTACTAGTTTAATTCCATTATGGCCAGATAGAACACAAGGGATCTTGTCAATCCTCTTGTATTTGCTTAAATTCTCTGTATGAACCATGATGTGATCTATTTTGGAGAAGGGTTCATGGGCTGCTGAGAAGAATGTGTATTGGGTGTTGTTGGGTGGGGAACACTGTAGATATCAGTTAGGTCCATTTTGCATATGTTATCATTTATTTCAGAGGCTTCTTTGCTATTCTTCTGGCTGGTAGACCTGTCCTTTGGTGAGAGTGTAGTATAAAAGTCTCCTAGTAAAATTTTATTTTGGTCTGTATTTTTCTGTAAGTCTGTGAATATTTGTTTAACATATTTAGGTGCTCCAATGTTTGGAGAGTATAAATTTATGATGGTGATATCCTCTTTTGGATTTTCCCTGTATTAATGTGCAGTGACTTTCCCTGTCTTTTGTACTGATTTTAATGAGGAGTTTATTTTGTCTGATATCAAGATAACAAACTGCTTTCTTGCCAGGTGTATTTGTATGGAAGATCTTCCTCCATCCCTTCACTCAGAGTTTGTTTTTATCTTTGGCTGTGAGATGGGTCTTTGAAGACAAGAAATGGATGAATCTAGTTTTGTGATCCAATCTGCAGTTCTTTTTCTTTTGATTTGTGAATTGAGTCCATTAATGCGTATAGTAATTATAGAAAGATGAATTGTTTCTTGTCATTTTCTTGCTTTCCTGAGTTTTTCTTCTTTCCTTTCCTCCCATGTTTACTAAATTGATCTTTTAGTGATATCTGTCTAATGTGGTTCTCTGATCTTGATTCTTGTCTTCACCTGTATTCCTCCTGTTAATGTTTTTTTTGTAGTGCTAACTTGTTTATGAATTCATTTAGTTTTCTTTACTATTACAAATTTTAGTGTTTTCCATAGATTGTAAATGCTGGTTTCACTGCATATACCAGTCTGAGTTGGCAGTTGTTGGTTCTCAGGGCTTGAATGGTACTTTTCCAGGCTCAGAGTTTGAGTGGAAAGGTCTGCAGTGATTCTGATTTTCTTTCCATTTTAGTATACTTCCTTCTTTGATATTGCAGCATATAGGATCATATATTATTCAAGTCTAGTGATTTTATTATGATGGGTCTAGAAGTGTTTCTCTTGGAATCCTATTTGCTAGGTGGTCTGTATGTCTCTAGTATTTGGTGCGATTTTTCTCTTTTAAGATTGGGGAAATTTTCAGAATTAATCTTGGTGAATATGTGCTATATCCCTCTATTCTGGTTTTCCTCTCCATCAATCCCAATAATACAAGGATTGCTTGGCATGTTCTTAGACTTTGCTTTGGTAAATTCTGACTGTTTTATTTTGTTTTGTTTTTTCAAGAACTGTGACTTTTTTCCAGCTGCTGTGTTTTGTCTTCAGTTTCTTTTTATTTTTAATTATTAGCAAACATATAAGAATATGTTTAACATTACTAGCAATTAAGCAAATATAAATTTCAGCAACAATTTGCAGTTAACCATTCATCAAATAATCAAAAATAAACAGTAAATAATAAAGAAGGGTAATCGGTTTGGGGAAAAGGGATTGTTAAAACGTGTTTGCTGTTTATATATTGCTAAGAGCCTTTTTCTCTGAGAACAGATTGATAGTATCTCTTCAATTAAGGGAAAAAACAAAAACACTTACCCTGATATAGTGATTTTACATCCTAGCAATCTGTACCATAGAAAAATAAAAGTAGATATAAATATATAAGATAGTGCATCCACTTTAGTATTATTTATAATAAAATAGAATTATGTAATCAACTTAAAATAAATTATATTTTCTACCTCATCTATTTTGTTAACTATGAATTTGAATATGATTTGCATGCTCTCCAAGTGTTAATTTTGTCTTTTAGCAAGGTTATGTAACATATCTATTCTTGACTGCATCTCTTTTTTAGGTCTTGAAATTCTTTTGATATATATTCTTTATATTTTTCGAATTGCTGATCTATTTCTCCCCTTATTAATTCGGCCAATTCTTCCATCATCTTTTTAGTTCATCATTTGTCCTCCATTTCTTCTTCATAATGTATTTTTTGAGATCTCTCTCTCTCTCTCTCTCTATATATATATCTCTATATACACACACACACACACACAATAGATTTCTATGCTTCCTTCAGAAAGAATGACACCGCCCCATTTGTTAGGAAATAGAAAAACTTGAAAAAAAATATATTAAGTGAAGCAAGCCAGGCCCAAAGAAACATAGGTCCCATGGTTTTCCTTAGTTGCAATAGCTAGTATACATCTAAGACAAGCAGAAAAGGTCAAAAGCTCTGTATATATGAACATATAAGATGATGCTAAGTGAAATGAACCCCAAGATAGGAACACAAGAGGTTTTTTCTTTGTCACTGTTGTTTTTAATGTACTTATAATGTACTACATGATTTTTTTGTTTGTTTATTTTGTATGTTCTTCCCCCATGGAATAACCCCTGTTTTCGCTGTATTTAATTCCAGTGCCCTGCATCTTGTATATACATTTTTCTAATTTGGCGAGGGGAAGGGAAATAACAATGCTGAAGCAAGGATACTGGTTGACAATGAGATGTACAAGATACTATGTTAAAAACAAAGTTAGCCCACTTTTTGAGTGAGTTTTTAAAAGTTGTTTACTGAGACATCTTAAGAGATCTGTATTTGTGTAGAAAATAGTTTACTCTTCCAATCTACTAATGACCCATTTTTCTACTTACTAGTATGTGTATTAGCTTTAGGCAACATTTATATTTTTCAGTCACTTCTTTGGTTATATATAATCCTAAGTAATTATTTATTTTTACCTTCTTAAGCTGATGTATAAAACCACAACTCATTCTTACATTTCAAATAAATCTGGAAATTTAACTGAATTTGATTTTTCTCATAAATGATTTTTGTGTGTGCATATATACATGTGTGTTAGTTTCTGTGTGCACAATAATGTTTCCTCTTTTTAATTTCTATTGTAGAAAGTGGAGTACTGAAGTTTATTATTTTAAATTCCTTTTTTGAAGCATTTCTTTGAAATCGCTTCAACTTTTCTGGTAATATGCTTTTGATTCCTTTACCTTTATTTGTGTATCTTTTTGTGTCGATCTTTTTATTAAGAAGCTTGCATAAAACATCTTGTAGTCAACATAGTATGTTTTAACTTGATAACATCTTTATTAAATTATATGTAATATTTCTATGCTCTTTTATATTCACTAGGCATATTTATGTTTTCAGTATCATGTTTACATCTTTTCACAGTGTGTATTACTGACAATTTTTGCAGAGGTGCTTATTCTTAGCTCTTTTACTGCTTAGGTTTTATACTAATACTTTTAAAAAATGCTTTGTATACTGCCTTCACATTATTACTGAATTTACATTTTCTCTTTAATGTGAATGTGGTATTTTAATATGAATTTGCTTTTACTACATTGTAGCTCATTGTGATTGTGCATCTTAGCTTAATTTCTATCATTACATATCTCTAATATCTTGGAACTCACTAGATTTTCTTTAGAGTATTTTTTTCTCAGAAGTGAGGTTTTACTAAAGACTTCATGCTTGAGAAACATGTTTCCTGCCCTGATTTTCACAGGACAATGTCATAATCTAGCTTCTCACTAAGACAGGTGCCTGAACTGTGATTCATCTACCTTTAAAATTCATATTGTTATAGGCATTCATCATTGTGTCAAGTTTCCCTCCATAGTAAGTGTCTGAATAACACTTTTTTCCCCATGGGCTGGCCTGGTACAGTCTTCCCAATCTAAACTCCCCATTTAGTGTGGATTGTGTCACTGTGCCAAGCTATTGTATTATAGCATATTTGGAGGAACCATTGATACTGAAAACTGTTCCTCCTATTCTCAAATTCCCAAGTTGCTAAGATTACAAATGTAAGCCAGCTAATCCAGATTTTAATCAAATATTTTCAATTCTTTGTTAGGCAATTCAAAACTTTCTATTCCTGTAGTGTTAGTAAAAATCTACCATGTTTGTTTGATTTTTTTGTCATTTTATTTACGTTTATGTTTTTGTAGAACTGATGCATACCCATTTGTCTTGAGCAAATGGCTTCATCCATAGAAATAACAAAAATATTTTTGAAAGATCATTACCAACATAATTGGCTAGACAAACAGGGAACATTTGAACTTCTAGACAAATAACTTCTCTTGATTTCTGATTCAATTGATAAAATATTGGGTACATTTAAATTGGCATGTCTTCAAGTTCACTGATTCTTTGAATTGATACAACTTACTTATAAGCTCATATTACTGTTATATCATGTATTATTATTATAAACCAATTATTCTTTACTTATCTTAGCACTTTTATTCTTATATTTAGAAGAATTTGCACCTCTTTAACTGCTTTGTCTATATGATTTTTATTTTTCTACTTTTGTTTTCCATTAGATTGCTCAGCTTATAGTATCTATGATAAAATTCCATCTGATATTACAATGTCTGAGTCATACATGTTGTAGTCTGGTTTTACACTTAGATGATATCCTCAGTTGCTTAACTGCAGATAATAAAGGATTCAGTTTTTTCTGGAACTTCATATTAGATAGAATTTGTGAGTTCAAATTATTTCTTTTGTAATTCATTGGGATTTAAACTCTTGCCCTGGTGATGTGATAAGATATTGTTTTTTATTATATAGATGCTGTACAATTATTTACCATAGCTAAGATATGGAACCAACCTAGCAATAGATGTATAGATCAAGAAAATGTGGTATATATGTAGATAAATAGATGGATAGAAAGATAGATAAATAGATAGATAGATGGGATATATATGGTATATATATAGTATATGTATATATGGCATATATAGTATATATGTGATATATATACTATATATTTATATGTATATATAAATTTATATATATATTATATATGTATTATATATTATATATATGTATATATATGTATATATTTATATGTGTATATACCATATAAATATATAGTATGTATATATATATATATAAAATTATATGCCTCCATCAGAAAGAATGACACTGCCCTATTTGTTAGGAAATGGAAAGACTAGGAAAAAAATATATATATATTAAGTGAAGTAAGCCAGGCCAAAAGAAACATAGGTCCCATTATTTCCCTAATTTCCAATAACTAGTATATATGTAGGACAAGCAGAAAAGGTCAAAAGCTATGTACATATGACCATATAAGATGATGCTAAGTGAAACGAACCCCAAGATAGAGATAGTGGCTTATCCTTCTTGCTACTGTTTTTAATGTACTTATAATATACCATGTGGGTTTTTTGTTTATTTTGTATGTTCTTCCCCCATGGTATAACCGCTGTTTTCACTGTAGTTGGTTCTGGTGCCCTGCATTTGGGGAGGGGAAGGGAAATAACAAAATGCTAAAATAAGGATATAGGTTGTCTCATTGTAACAATGAGATGTACAAGAAACTATGTTGAAAACAAACTTTACAACTTGGGGGGTAGGGAGGGAGCAGTTAGGGAGGTGGGGGAAGGGATGGTAGGGAAAATCAAAGGAGGAAGTAACAATGCTTGATAGGAAATGTACTCATTACCTTACTCATGTAACCCCTGTGTACAATATTTTTTACAATAAAAATATATACAAAAATAATAGATGCTGTACAGAGGGTTACAGTTACATGAGTAAGGCAATTAGTACATTACTTGTTGATCATTCTTGCCCCTTCCCTTGTTGTTGTCCTACTATCCCTTCCTTCCCCCACCTCCCACACTCTTTCCACAACGCTATCCCCTAGAAGTTGTAAGATTGGTTTCCAATATCCTGTCCTGTGGGTATCCTTGTTGCAATGGGTCATCCTGTGTCATGTTTCAGCATTCTGCTGTTCCCTTTCGCCTCACCAGATTAGACATATGTATATAGAAGAGCCAGTGTATGAAAATCAAGCGTAGTGACAACAGGGGATATGCCATAGGGGGAAAATACAAAGGAAGCAACAACAACAAAAAAAATCACATTATACATTTAAAACAATAACATTAAAGACAGACATCTTGTGGCCATGTGTTGGGGTTCATTTCTATTAGCACCATCATATATGGTAATATGTACATGAATTTTGAGTTTTTCCATTCATCTGATAAGATTATCCTATATGTATACTAATTATTGCAAATAAGGGAAACCATGGGACCTAAATTTCTTTGGGACTGGGTTACTTCACTCAATATGATTTTTTCCAAGTCTTTCCATTTCCTAAAAAAATGGGGCGGTGTCATACTGATGGAAACATAGAATCCATCCATCCATATATATATATATATATTATAATATCATATTTTCTTGATCTACTCATCTACTAAGACGCATTTGGGTTGGTTCCTTATCATAGCTATGGTGAATAATGTTTTGATAAACATATTTTTTGGTACCTTTAATATGGCCTTGTTTGTGGTCATTTGGGTAAATGCCCAGAAGTGGGATTGCTGGGTAATAGGGGAACTCTGTATATATTCTTTTCAGGATCCGCCATACTGATTTCTAGAGCAGTTGGACAAGTTTATCTTCACATCAACAATGCAGTAGGGTTGCTTTTTGACCACATCCCCTCCAGCATTTGTTATTATTAGATTTATTGATTATAGCCATTCTAACTGGGGCAAGGTGGAATCTCAATGTTGCTTTGCTTTGTATTTCTTTTATGACCAGAGATGTTGAGCATTTCTTCATGTGTCTATGGGACATTCTTATTTCCAATTCAGAGAAGTCTTTCTTTATGTCTTTAGCCCACTTATTAATGGTGAGGTTGTTTCTTTGAGGATTTGTTTTTGGAGGATTTAATTTTTTGAGTTTTAAGCATATTTTAGATATGAGGTCCTTGTCTGTCATATAGGTATTGAAGAACTTCTAGCTATGTCCTTTGCCATGCAGAAGCTCTGCAGTTTCATGCAATCCCATTTGTCCAACCTTTCTTTGATTTGTTGTGGCATACTTAATTCTAAGTAGTTCTGGCTTTCATGGTCTGTGCTGAGAAATCTGTAGTAATCCTGATTGGTTTTCCTTGATAAGGGATTGATCTTTTCTCTCCAATTTCTTTAAGGATCCTTTCCTTGGTTTCTACTGATCCTCTGAAAATTACAATGTGGTGGTGGAATGTCCTGTTGTGGTCTGACCTATTTGGGGTTCTAAAGGCTTCTTGTACCTGAATTGGCATATCTTTTGCCATGTTTGGAAAGTTCTCTGCTAGGATATTGTTAAATAAAATTCATAGACCTTTCTCTTCTGTTTCTAGGCCCTCTTCTACACCTATTAGCCTTAAATTAGGCCTTCTGATGGTGTCTTTTATATGCGGAATAGATCTATCATATATTTTGTATTTGTTTTGAATACTTGTATGTTCTTTTTCTATAATAGCTATGCTTTCTTCTATCTCAGAAATACGGTCTTCTGCATGCTCTGCACTACTCATAAGTCTTTCTATGCTTTTATTTCACTTCCTTCCAATTGCTCAGTTTTGATGGCTTCAATTTCTTTGTTGAAGCTTTGTTATGGATCTTGTATGAATTTCTTTGCCTCCTTGATTTGGTTTTTCATGTTCACTCTCAAATCCCTTAGTTGAATGGCTATGCTTCCACTGTACTCCCTTTCTTTTTGTTGGGATTCTTTCAGCTTCCAGGTTGTGGATTCCATGAACTCATCTATTAATCTTTTGTTTGCCTTATCACATCACAGTCACTCCTAGCCTTATGTAGACTTTCAATTTTTTCATTAAGCATGTTTATCAGTAGTGTTTGTAAAGCATGTTGAGAGGTATCCTCTCGATTTTTTAAAATTGCTCTTTTTATCCTGGGAGTTGAAATTCCTTTACTTGCCATTTTTCTTTTGTTTCTAAGACAAAACCCCACCCAGAGCCCTGTAGTTATACAGGAATTGGAGACTCAAACTCAAAATGGGTATTATCACTCTATTTTCCTTTTTTTGGAATTGAAATTATCTCCATTTCCCCATGAGAACACAATTTTATGGCAAGCCTGAATCCAAAACTCTTCAGTTGCAGACTATGGAGGTTCTCACTCAAAGATAGGTGTTTTCCCTAAATCTGTCTTTTTATGGAAATGAAAGTATATCCAGTTCCTCACCAGCACACAATTTTAAGGTAAACACCAACTTAGAGCCCTGTGGTTGTGCAGAGTTTGGAGTTACACAATCCAAATAAGATATTTCATTCTATCTCTCCTCTATTAGATATGTAAGTAAGCCCGATACCACCACTGAGCACAGTTTTAAGACAAAATCCACACCTGTGCAGTATCTTTGCACTAATTTTAGAGGTTCACAATTGTAGATAGATATTCCCTTATTTACCTCTGCTTATCTTTGTCAGGGGTGGGGCATTGTGTTTCAGAAGAGGGGATTATAAACAATTGTAATCAGTGAGTAGCTTTGTTTTGAGGTTTAGGATGGTTGGGGCTGAAGGGATAACACCCTGAACCACTTTGGCACAGTCTCACTGACTACAGATATAGTCTAGCTTAATGTTTCACACTTGGGGATCAACAGAGTAAAGAAAGCAAAGAGGGAATGAAGGAGTAGAAATAATTGCAAATGGGTAAGGTGTAGTTAGGGGAAACATTAATATATATGTTTATATATATAAAATGAAAACGAAGAGGAGAAAAATCAGATTAGAGGGATGTAGCAAAGGAAAGGAACAGAGACTAGAAAATTATGACCTAACTTCTAAGTAAGAAAGAGAGAAAAATCAAAACAAAGCAAAACAAGAAAAAAAGACAAAAAAAGACAACAAAAAAAGGAAAGACAAAAAATACATAAAATAGAAAAATTAGAACAATTATGTTTATATGAAATAATACTAATATTATGAATACTAATATTGTGCAGTAGGTAATTGGGTAATCAATTTATACTTGAATTAAGAGTGTACACAGTTATGGAGGAAGCTTAGTAGTCATCATAGGCTGTGTATCTAGTTGTACTGAACATCAATGAGGAAGAGGAAAAATACAAGATTGTTGCAAAAAGACCAAAAAAAAACAAGAAAACAAAACTAAAAAAACAAAAACATTAAACAAACAGAAAAGGCCGGGCGCTGGTGGCTCATGCCTGTAATCCTAGCTACTCAGGAGGCTGAGATCTGAGGATAGCGGTTCAAAGCCAGCCCGGGCAAGAGACCGTGAGACTCCTATCTCCAATAACCCCCCGGAAACCGGAAGTGGCGCTGTAGCTCAAGTGGTAGAGCGCTCGCCTTGAGCTGAAGAGCTGAGGGACAGCGCCCAAGCCCAGAGTTCAAGCCCCATGACCGACAAAAAAAAAAAAAAAAACAATAGAAAAGAACTGGTAACTGAGAGTTAAACTAGTTGCAAAAAATAAAAAATAGCAAAAAATTTTGAAAGAAGTTAAAAAATGAAAAAAATATATATATATAATTGGGGGAAAAGGAGAAAGAGAAAAAAAAGTCTCTCCTCAATCCACATTTCAATCCCTTTATGGCATCTTTGATTTGCTTGTAGTGGTCGGTTTTCCCAGTTGCTTGGTTGTTTGGTTGTTTTCTCAAATCAGCTTCTTTGGGTATGCTGAAAAAAGTTCTGCTTTACATGCTTGGGGACTTTGAGACCTTCTTCCCAGACTAAAAAGCACGATCTGTTTTTTTGTTTGTTTGTTTTGCTTTGTGCTGCCACGAGTTGGTGGCTGGAGACTGCAGTTTGTTGCTGTTGGAACTGAGCTTGGGCATGTTTGGGGTTTTGGACTATCTGGACTTAGTGATCTTTCCCGAAGTGGGGGTCCCCTTTTGTGCCACTAACCTGTACCCTCTCAGCTTTTGTAGCCTGTCCAGTTTTTATTTATTTATTATTATTATTATTTTATTTATTTTGTTGTCAGTTGTGGGGCCTGAACTCTGGGCCTGGACGCTGTCTCTCAGCTCTTCAGCTCAAGGCTAGTGCTCTACCACTTGAGGCATAAGCGCCACTTCCTTTATTTATTATTTTTAACGAATTTTAGTGAGATTCCTGCAGTCGGCTGAGCTGCCAGTTCAGCTGAGGTATGGGTGGAATGTCTTTGCTGCCTGTACGAGGTTGTGGCTGCCTCTCTTGTTTTGACTCAAGATTTATCTGCCCTGATGATGAGAAGTTCCTCCCTTCTGTGCGGGCAGCGTTCCCCTGGGCAGATCCGACTCTCACAGGTCCATTTCCTTACCCTGAAGAAAAATGGTGTTGCCCACTGCTCTATTGTAACAGAATCTATGACAGTATTCAATATGGTGTCATTCTCTGGTGGCGGAGGGGGAAAGGGTGCCACCTTCCCTGAGCTGCTCTGTGGGAAGAAGTGGGGATAGTTACTCACGGTTTGCCTCGGCCTTTTGGCCCATCCCAATCTGTGCCAGTGGTCGGTAGGATGTGCAATTCTGCTCCTGATTGTTCAGTCCACAATGGAGGTGGGTAAAGAGATGAGGCGGTCTGTCTCTGCCCATTTGCGTTGGCCTTGTCTGGCTGGTCACAACATGGCAGCCGCTTGTGCCGTCTTCTGGGGCAAACTGCTTCATTTTTTTTTTTTTTCTTGCTAGAATCTCTTGGTGTGATTTTCCTGTAGTGAATTATTCCCTGAACCGAGAAAGGCTAATTTCTTGGAGAGAACTCAAATTCAGCCCAGCTAGAGCTCAGCCATCTTCCTCAGGTGCTCCATGATAAGATAATTTGAAACAGAAAAAGGGTGGTCTTACGCTTAAAATGTTTTCAAGAACTAGAACCCTTTTCCTTCAGAATATCTTAGTAATTTTTTTTTTTTACTCTATAATCAGGAAGGAAATTCAGTTTTCTCACTCCTTACCCTCAGATCAGATAAGACTCTACTAAGGGGCTGGGAAGGTGGCTCAGTGGTAGAGCGCTTGCCTTGCATGCATGAGGCCCTGGGTTCAATTCCTCAACACCACATAAGCAAAAAAGAAAAAAGCCTGAAATGGCGCTGTGGCTCAAGTGGTAGAGAGCTAGCCTTGAGCTAAAGAGCTGAGGGACAGCTCCTAGGCCCAGGGTTCGGCCCTACGACTGGACCTCCCCTCCCCCCAAAAAATGACTCTATTAATTTCTTTCTTTTATGATTGACCTTCTAAAATAGAAAATAGAAATGGTCACTGTTCAAAATGATTATGTTTTACCCAAATTGACCTAAACATAACATAATTTCACCCTTAGAATCTGGTTTGGCTCCTGGTAATAACTGTCATAATAATATACACATTTCTCCAATACAGGATCCTTAGGAGATTTTTTTTCAGCCCCAAACAATTCAATTAACCATTGTATTCATAATAGTTACTATCTCCTACAGGTAGGACTCAGTATTTTCCATGTTTCCAGTTTTGTTGGCAGAGGCTTCGATCTCAGTTCTATGATGAACTGAATTTAAGAGTCATTGACTTTAATTTTATCAGCTCTTCTCTTGTTGTGAGAAAGTAGTGGTGGCAAAACACTTGCACATATATTGGAAATTCTGTTTTTTAATTAGGAAAGAGAAACATGTGCATTAGACTAACACAGAAAAAGACAATCTGCAAAATGCTGACAACTATAGATTTAATGGTTTTGGTATTAAAAATGCTCAAAATATAATTGGTTGAGTGTCATGCATAAAAAATTATCTATTAATTTCTACATCAATTTTAGTCTTAAAATACTATATTTGCTAAAATAACCATGAAACTATTACTTGTAGGAAAAGCTCCAGTAATAAAGTTTTTTATTTTGTATAAGTTCTTTACCTCTAAAATTAAAATTGTTTTAGTTTATTTGAGAGGTTATCAAAAGGCTAAATTAACAATAGAAAAAATGAAAGAAGGTAATATTTGCATATAAAATTTAACCATGGTCTGCATACATTTTACCTCTAAACCCTGATATACTTCCAAAGGGAATAATACAGAGGCATAAATAATTAAATAATTAAGTACACAGTGCAGAGGTGTAGATACTGCTTATAGCTATTTAACTATAAATTTCAAGATCAAAGAACACAGTGATATAATGTAAAACTGTCAAGAATTATCCATGCCTGTACAATTCAACTTCAATTAATGGAAGTAAGATTTAGGTATGACTGACAATTTGTTGAAGAGTTTATGGGCTCATTCAGAATGTGAAAGTGTTTATAGAAAAATTAGCATACTTCAAAATAGGTAAAAACTACACATGTGTTTCTATTTTTATTGTAGGACCAGGTATTATTATTCTCATGCCATTTTACAATATTTATATAGCTAATCAAGCCATGAATATAATGTATAGCTTCCCTATTTGCAATTTTGTCAATATACCAAAGCCTTGTATGGTGCAGTGCACATTTGCATAATTTGACCTACAATGACTCCTGGCCATCTTGGGCTTGGTATACAGATAATATTTTACTGTTTGTGCAGTAGTAGTCAGCAGCATGTAGGTGTTTATACGAGTGTTCTAAACATTTTGAGAATTTCTTATGCTTTCTGACTGAAATATAAATCAGTTTCTCCAAGACAAAAGTGAAAAATTTACAACTACAGCTTGGAAAGCAAATAAATAGGCATTTTGATTTCACTGCATCTGCTAGTCATTTGGGAATTCCATTTAGTGTTTGTGTGCAAGATGCCAAATTTAGAAAGATACTAAGAAAAGAAATTCACTGTTTATTCACAGATGACTTATTAACAGCACTGTTTCTTCTTGGGCCTTGTTACCTCTAGGCTTTTTAAAGAGTTGAATGCAATAATTTTTACTGTAGTTTTCTTGTTGTTGTTTTGTTTTTTCTATTTTTTTGTTTTGCTTGTTTGGGTTTGTGGCAAGAGTGAATGTAAATCAGCATGCAACCTGTCAATCATTTAGTTCCAGTGTGAGCAACTCAGACTTTATCTCAGTAAGTGCACTTGTAAAAATAACGCACAAAGCATTGTCTTGCAGGGAAGTTGTAAAAATCACATCAGTCATTAGATACAGTATTTGAAAAATTACAATGATACATCTCATATATTGTGTTAGCTATGTCACTGATACACCTCATATATTGGGTTTAGTTATTTTAGTGGTTATTGGAACCTCTAGCTTGTTGCAAAAAGTTTAGTAAACCCTAACATATTCCATGTTCAAATCATATGTCAGTAATCTTTCTCCAACATGGAATAGTAGTGCTGAGATAGTGCTGGGCTTGGTGAGCCATGAAACTGTGAGTGGAAGAGCTTTTGCCTTTCTCTTTTTAGGTCACAATCTACAGCATTAGTTGGTTCTACTATGTCACTGTTCTGCCCCTTACACTCTTATCCAACCACAGTATTCTATGGATTTTTTCCTGTGTTATGTCGATCTGATATCTTTTTATCTGTGCATGTGTCTGCTCCAACTCAGGACCTTGGCACTATCCCTGAACTTGTTTTGCTCCAGGCTAGTATTTTACCACTTGAGGCACAGCTTTACCTCAGCTTTTTGTTTGTTATTTGGAGACAAGAGTTTCATGTACTTTCCTGGCCAAGATGGTGTCAAACTGCCATCATTAGCCTCCTTAGCTAGGATTACAAGTGTGAACCACCAGCACCTGACTTCTTATGTCTTTTTTGAAGATACATATTTATAGTGATTTTTGAGGCAGAATTCAGACAAGACTCTCTTCCTTGCTCATGCAAAAGTGATTTCCACCATCCTAACTCATAATATCCTTTAGTAATTTATTACTTTGATTACAAGAATTTAAAGTAGTATTGGAATACATAAGTTGTCTCAAAAGACAGAGGTTTCTGATCAAGAATATCATGCAAAGCTTGGGGTCAATGGACCAATCCAAAATCTTTGCAATGTGATTGTAACTCCTATTGTCTTATTGAAAGGTCATGCTGATTTATAAAGGAGTATGTTTGGAAGCTCTTCTGAGTCTTCAATAATTTTTTAAGATATTTCAGCTTTAGCTAAATGATATTAAAATTGCAGGATTTGTTCACTTGCTAAAATATCTATATTTAAAGCTGAGATATAATTAAACATAATGTGAGAAATAAAGACAGTGTGGAACTGGAAGCAATCATACACAGTTACACACATACACACACACAAAACATGCACATGCATACTGAAGCTTTGTTACTTTGTTAACATGTAGATAAAAACTTCAATAAAATAAAATTAATAATATGGGAGAAAAAATGGATACTTAGTTATTTAACAGACATTTCCTAGGTGAAATTTAAATTACTTTTATATAAATAACAAAAGGTGTTATCTTTTTCAATTATAGATAATGTTGCTTTGAATATCCAATATTTAATTATATTATGATTATTTTATGTAATTTACATATAATGATTATATCTGATCTTTAAGTAAAAATATCTGCTAATTTCAAGGTGTTACAGAACATGAAATGTTATCACTTCTTGCTTAAATATTCTTAGGTAAAGCATATTCAGCCAGATGTATAACTTTAGTCAGATCCATAAACATGAGAAAGACTATTAGTTAATACAGATAAAACTTTATCTTTACTTATGTCTTACAAGCAGTATTCCCAATGTAAGAATTCTAAGAGAAAAACATAAACTTTTTGTCTTTTATATTCTTAGAAAGTTTACTAAATTTCTAGATATATTTTAATAATATTTTGATATAAATCTATTGCCATAGAACAATTCTGCAAGTTTTGTTCACAAGTACTTTCTTCATACCTAAAAAATTCATGTGTCAGTGTAACAACAGAAGAACTTTTTTAGTCAAGGTAGAAATTTGATTGTGACAGAGATGATCTGCTTATTTATTCAAGATAATAAATGATCTTGAAATGTTTATTTTATCTCTTGTAAGTTAAGATATTAATAGTAGTTTATAGTTAAAATGAAAGGAAAACATTTAAGTTTAAGTAAACCTTACCTAAATGGTACCTAAAAAGTTCTGACCAATAATTTATCTTTTAGGATGACAAAATATAAAGATTACGAACTAAATTGATCACTGTTAGACATGGACATTCATTTCTTCCATCCTAATACTCTGTATACTGAGGAAGAGGGATCAGAACATTAGGTCATTTAGACAGACCTTATATAGACAGATCTTATTGCAAACAAAACACAAACAACAAAATGCCACTCTCATAGTTGCTTTAGGTATTAATAGCTCACAGATCAATGTGAGCTCATGTATTCAGGCTTCTTTCAAATTCATAGATGTAGTCTCCTTAAAAAATTATGTTGGGAATTACTATCTATATACTTTATCTCGAATTACATAACAAGTACAAACTGATTTTGAAGAACTTACTTGCCAATACTCTTGGGATTCAACACTTTAGTGTACACCATGTACTCATTCTCTATTCTTTGGAACTAGCTGGAAATTTAAAAATTGTAAAGTAGCTAGATAGCCTACATCTCCATTTTCTTGCTGACATCCTGACTACATACAACCTCGGCAATGATAAACATATAAACCTTGAGTTTTAATGGCAGAAAGAAAAATTTAAAAAAGCAATGAACAGAATTACATTAGATAAATAGTCATATTACAATTTTAAGTTTTGTTGCTATGGGCTTAAATGTGCAGAGGACGTAAATGTAAAAGTGCCTATGTATATAACAGGGTTTTGAAAATTTTGAGTTATTCACAAACATTTATTAAATGTCTGTAATTTATCCTCTATTCCACTCACACTTGAATTTCAAGATGAAATTTAAAATTTTTAATTCATTTCATCAAGAAGCTCAAAATCAGAATAATTGAAACACGCAAAAAACAATTCTAGCAGCATGATGGAAATTTGGTAACAGCGCATGCTATGAGAAAATATGATGGCTTCTTGGTGAACAGAGGAAGATTTTACCATATTAGTGATGTGAATTAGAATATCTATCACATAATAATGAAACTTACAAAGAGTTCAAGAATGAGAACACTTCATGAATGAAACAATGGTCATCAAGATAACATTGTGACTTTTTTCTGGCTCTAAATTTTCTGAATTAAATTGAAGAAATGGTAAATGCATTGGAGAAAAGTAAATAGTAAATGGTAAATAGTAAATGGGGGTGGGGGAAACAAGTGAAATCTAAATAAGAACCCAGAGTATTAAAGTTGTAATATATTGCTATATTTAAGTGAGTCAGTTATGCTTATGAGAATTATAGTTATTACATTTTATTACTATTAATAATTAAAATTAATTACCATGGATTATGCCATAGGAAAACTAGAATCATTTTTTCAGTTTTCTCTGTGAAAACAATCACACTTAGAAAATATTGGCAAATGAAAAAATAATTCAACAATATACAATCAGCAGAGTAGATACAAAAATTATAGGAATAAGAATATGAGTATCATATGTTTTTGTATCACTTAGGTAAATTAATGTTTGTAAAAATGCAATTTATTTTTATCTTTCTATCAATTAAATATTCACTTCATATCTAATATTAGTTGTTTTTCATATAAAGATCAGTATTATTTTCACTAGGTTTATTATATATGGATTGTTTTATTATTGTACTTAAGAAGTATAAGGTGACATATATCATACACAGCTTATAAATAAGAATATTGATTAATTTTAAGTAAATTATACCTAACATAGCTTTCTTTTTATGTATGTATATATTAAGACACTTCGAATTTCTAGTTTAGTTGGCTGGGAATGTAGCCTAGTGGTAGAGTGCTTGCCTACCATGCATAAAGCTCCGGGTTCGATTCCACAGTACCACATAAACAGAAAACACCAGAAGTGGTGCTGTGGTTCAAGTGGTAGAGTGCTCACCTTGAGCAAATGAAGCTCAGGACAGTGCCGAGGCCCTGAGTTCAAGCCCCAGGACTGACTGAAAATTAGTAGTTTAGCAAAGTTCCACAATTCAGTACTATCAAAGTATATTACCTTATAGTAATTGAGTAAATTACATTATGCTATGTAATTAATTATTATCTTCACATGATCCACTAGAGTCTCAATTTATTCATGCTATACTATTATGCCTATATTCCTCATGGATCATTTATTATTAGATTTGAGGTAGAGTTGTCAATTGAGAATTCATGGCTATACAATTAATGAGTTTCATAAGAAACATACCAAAGTACAAAATATAAACTTGCATGAAAATATGTGGCATCTATTTTTGTATGTCTCCATTGGTCTATCTAATGATAGCATTTTAATATGGGTCATGAAAACATTTCCATTTTATTTTTTTCTCTTAGATTGACTAAATTCTTAATAGATGTTTTTTTTCAATCAATTGTTAGAGTAGCTAGTTGCACAGCTTAAAATATTGACTAGTTAATTTGACTGGGATTCTTCTGTATATTTAAAATTTCCTGAGAGCAGAGTTATTAAAGGCAAACGCTATAAGCTCAATAAGCCATCATAGTCTATCAAATGAGTATAATAATGAATAATGTAAAATATAAAAATAAATAGAAAATAATTTGTTATTGTTTTACTGTTTTGATTTTTATTGTTCTTCTTCTTCCAGATTTGTTTATTAGTTATTTTTTAATACTCCAGAAAGGAAAAGTTTAATTATCTGTATCCAAAAACTTTTTGTTGGAAAAATCAATATATTGTGAATGAATTGATTTTTTTGGTTTCCTGATTAACTAATAATTGCTGACCTCTCACTGAAAAGCGTCTTGGTACCACATCCTTATGATTTAATTCAACAATCTTCAGCATCTGTAATTACCACATATATATCATGGATTTTTACCTATGGCTTACATGCTTACAGAAACTATGAATTAATGGGTATCAGAATGCTAACAATTGCATTAACTATAATGAAGAAGAAAGGACAGAAGAGAACAAAAGTATTTCCTATTTAAAATAATAAATGGGATCTGATCTTTCCTATAAAAGAAGTTCCCAGTAAAAATTTTTAATGCCTAAGAAATTTTGTCCTTGGAATACATTTTTGTTATGCAATTCTATAAACAAATATATTCTAGTTCCTTTTTAATTAGATGTTTTTATTATGTTAGTACTTTGTTTATCTCACCTATAAGATGAGATGAGATTCAGATAATCTTGTACCTAGATTTTGAAGGGACTGCTTCACACAAGATTTTTCTGATAATATTTTTCCATCAACAAAGACCTTGAAATAGCTTGTTAGGCATTGCTATTGAAAAATGTATCCATCACTAAAAACAAGGTACAGAGAAATACAGTCCTCATTTTCTCCAGTACTTAGTTTGTTCAAAGGACTATAGAAATTTCAAGAGGTGCTAAAATATGCACGTATAAGGCTTGATCAAAGGAACAATGAAGAAAAAATATAATGAGCATTTATGATTAGAATTGAAGAGTTTCAAAAGGATGTAAATTAGTATCTTATCTAAAAGGACAAAAACTGTCTCATCAAGTTAAAGAGCAGTCTCCCAGATTCTAAGCTTATCTGGAACATTTTAAAAACAACTTGATTTACTCTACTTTCTGAGAGCATAATGTGACAGTTCACTTCCCCAATGGGAGAGCACTTGAACATATCAAGGACTCTCTCCACTCATAACAAAGTATACAATTGAGAGAAGGAATGATAGTAATAACTGTGAAATGTCATTTGAGCAAACAATATAAATTTAACTGTGAAGCAACTGTCATTCATATCTAATGGTATTACTTTTCCATTGCTGTGTATCAAATCACCACATACTGACTTGCTTAAAACAGTTACTGATCTAGTACTGCAGATAGGAAGTCTCAAAAGCTCATTTGAGCTGATTGCTTTCTCTAACTCAAGAAAAATATCAATATATCAGGTGGACTAGGTTCATCTGTGGGAAATAACCCATTTCCAAAGTCTTTTCATATGACAAACTCAGTTTCTTGATACTTTAAAACTGAGAAAAAGAAGATGAAGTCACTTCAGTCAAGGTGAAAGTTATTTATCTTCCCTCATTCTTTCACCTTCAGGATTTGTCCATCAGGTTCTACTTTTGTCTTCTCTATAAAAGTCAATGAATGGATGTCATTCAATTTCCCCCCCAGTACTAAGAATCCATATTACAGCTCAGGTTTTTACAAAAAAACAATGCTCATGTAAGCATGGTTTGAGTTGATAAATTGCCAGATACTATTGTACACTGATAGGTAGCAGTTAGCCATAAAAAATGGTAAAACAGAGCATAGAATTCAGGTGTTCTGTGCGAAAACACAGTTCTATAATCAAAACTTCCCAACTCAATCCTGTACAATAGACCTAGGGTTAGGAATTCCTCACAATCAACCTCAACAAGCACTCAAACCTTAAAAGCTAATGTGATCATTCTCATCCTAGAGACAACCTTATTTAAGTCTAGTAGAAGTATATTTGTGTCAGATGTTTAAATTATCTTTGCTTCCATGAATTAGAGAACAGTTTGGCATATTTATCTGCATTGTTATTTGTCTTTATGCTGTTCTGTCTGTAGTCACTTTCCAATCACCTTGGATTCCGGCAGTCAGAATAATCAACATTGTTATGAAAATTACTTCTAAGTAATTGTAGAATCTCATAGGACATACCCTTTCTGAATGGGGACCAGGATGTCTAAAGATGAAGAGCAGAAAGAACCAGGTTTCTTCCCTAAAGTGAAGATACTTATGACAGTTCCTCTTGTATTCAGGGGACCAAAACTGAGATAATGACCAGCCAGGCCATACCTGTCACTCAGACTCAAATTATATGCCTTTTACTACCTGCCCTGAATTCTTCCTATATTTAAACCCTAGTAACACAAAGATGTCTGAAGATGAAATAAAGTGTTGCCTTCCCATGACATCATGCCATATTATCATCTCCTTTCCTGCCATGTGTCTTTGCAAATGAACTTTCACTATACTTTGCATCTAGCCTGAATACTTTGGCTAGATGAATGGGCCAAGAAGGGTACTCACAGTAACACATACCATCTCTATTTTTATTTATACTACCTAATAATCTAATAAATTGAAGAATCGATTTAAACATATATTTACGGAGCTGGGAAGGTGGCTCAGTGTTAAGAGTGCTTGTCTTATATGCATGAGGCCCTGGGTTCAATTCCTCAGCACCACATAAGCAGAAAAAGTCAGAAATGGCACTGTGGCTCAAGTGGTAGAGCACTACCCTTGAGCTGAAGAGCTGAGGGACAGTGCCCAGGCCCAGAGTTCAGGCCCTACGACTGACAAAAAAAAAATTTATATCGATGCTATCCTACAATAAAAGAGATTAAAAAGTAGCACACTGGATAACTGTAACTTATAGAAGTCACTGGAAATCTTCAGTATTATTCTTAATATATAGAAATATAGTTAATTGCCAGTGTCATTTTGCAAATCCCACACATTCACAAATCATTCATAATACATGTACAGACTAAGAATTTAAAATGTTATTCATTTTAAACACATAAAAAATCACATTTGCAGCATAACCAAAAGAAAGAGGAAAGTTCAATACAAAAGTTTACATTTGTATCCAAATATTCTATATGAGTAACAGGTAAACATTTTTACAAATGTAAATGATTCTTTAAAATGACCATTTCCTAGGGGGATGAATCAGAAGTTATCTTTGTCCTTTTAGTGATAATTCTTGATTGAAGAGGACTGAGAAGTACAGTCATCCTTCTCTTTGATACATAAATTATTCTCTTCAATATCTTTTCAAAATCTGCTTCTGTGATGAGACAAAAGAATTTCTCCAGAATATAAATCATTATTGAATATTCCTATACTTACAGTGCATAAGCAAGTGTTTTCTCCAATGTTTAAGTCACATTCTAGGGATTGTAAAATCACTTTCATATTTAAATAACCTCACAAAGTATAATTATAAGGTCATTATCTCTTTTGATTGAAATTGTCAGTTTGAAAAATAAGTTATTAGGCAACAATAATAATAATAATGCATTCAATTATTTATTTATTTATTTTATTGTGAAAATACCATACAGAGGGGTTACAATTACATGGGCAAGATAATGAGTACATTTTTTATCAAGCATTGTTGCCTCCTCCTAACAAATGAACTAGTCACATTGGTTCTTATCTCTAATCATACCCTTGGAGGGTGGAGGCTGAGTCTAACCTACTCTACAGAGCAGCATCATATCAAAACCACCAAAAAATTAAAACAAATACTTTCTTAGTATTCAATACGTATCTCATGAAGCTAGGAAAATTCAAGGGTTGGGTAGAGTTGGGTGGAGGAGTGGTAGGGGTGATAGGACTGATACTGATCACGATGCATTATACTGAATGCTAATAAATATAATACAAAATTTAAAAATACATACATTCCTTATACTTATTATTGATTATTTAGAAGATGTAATGACAACAGAAATATTTCTGAATTTGGTGAAAGTTGTTTGCTTCTATAATTTAGTGATCTAATTATATATTTTGAAAGCCTGAAGGACAGCTTCAGTGAATTATTTTAAAATGCACTCAGAAACAGAAACAGATACAGGCACAATGGTTAAATATTGTGTAAGTCTTGATTAAGACAAGCACCAAATTTACATTCTTTCTCCTTGTAAGTTTTTTTGTTTGCTTGTTTTTTACCAATCTGTGAGCCATACTGTCATATGTCATAAAGTAAAAGAATAGCATCTTTTCCCCCCTCCCTGTACTGAGGCTTGAATTCAGTGCCTTAGCTTGCTTCTTTAGCACAACATCTGAAAATAGTGATGATTAGCCTCTCTTTTCAGATAATTTAACTCTCAATAACTGAGGAAAAAGACAAGATAAGGTACAAAATGCATGCAATTAATAGATAATTTAGTGTATCCATAAGAAAGTAAAATAAAACTGGTGTGCTAAGATTAGGCATTGGGAAAGTGATTATTACAGTTTTGAATATGTACCACCACTCAGTTTCTGGGGTTTTATAACATTGTAACACAAATAGAGAAATAGAAATATCCTTATACATTCAAGCAATATCAGTGGAGGCTGAAAATTTATTTAGCATTGGGAGACTAAGTCCTTGTCTATACGGAATAAAATAGAGGAATATATTTAAATGCGGAAAACCTGTCAAAATTATTTGAATTACAACAAAATGTTTTCAGGCAAACTGACTTTATATCATTTTGAAGATATAATTTCTGCATATGTTTGAAGATATAATTTCCGCATATGTTTGTATTTTGTTACTTTCTTCCTTGATCTTAACAATCTTATCTTAAAAATACTTGACTTCCTTGCTTGTACTTCCCATCTCTCCCTCAAATATTTAAGAATTCTAAGTATTCCCCAGAACATGTAGACACTTAAGTAAATCAGCATGTTCATTTTTAAACATAATATTGTGTTGAATAAGTCTTGTCAAAGGCATACCTATTCTCCTTATTGGAATATGCATTTCTTAAATTCTTATGGATATATATTATTATGGAGCCTTTTTATTGTAGTTTATGTTATATGTTTAACTTATTCCTAAAGTTTCAGGCATACTTTTATCCCTCAGTATCTGTGCCACAGGAAAAATAAATAAATGAATACTAACACGGATATACCATAATAAGATATTTCATCAGAACTACAGCTAAGATAGCAGCTATTTCAGAAGGCCGATGTTGTACATAAGGAAAAGTGTCTACTTTTCCTTACACAAAAACCTAATTTAGTACTCAAAAAAGCATCTTAGTAGGTAGAAATTATAATTCTCATTTTATAGCTCAAGACTTGAAGAACAGAGTAATAATTTCCACAAAGTCAATCATAATATTCAATAACTTACTTTGGTAGAGCCCACAGTTTAGATTTATTTTAGTTTTTTTATATACTTATCTGGAATAACTTTAAGATCGGTGCGCAGAGAAATAGAAGCCCAGCTAAATGAATGGTTAGCAACACAATTTTACCTAAAAGTGATCCATTTTCTACTATTACATTACTAGTAGCAAAGGTATTGATCGTTAACTGGAAAAGACCTTAAAATATTCTAATCTTGATATGTCTCAGAAATAAGAGGAAGGATAGGATATTTAGCAAGACAGGGACCTGTTACTTTCCAACAAGTTGTAAATGAGGAGTAACGTGTTTTCCTAAAAAAAATTATATGTGGAACTGTGACTGAACTGGTAGAGTGCTATCCTGATCAAAGAAGCTTCAAAAAGTATGCAGGCCCTGACTTTATGAACCAGGACTGAAGCACACACGGGCACGTGCACACATGTGCACATGCACGTGTGCACACACACACATACACACACACATGCTTTGCTGAAGTCATTTAAGATAAATGAAGTTTATATAGCATAGATAGATAGATAACATATATGTAATACACACATATATATGTATAAGTATATATATATATATATATATATATATATATATATATATATGTACGTATTTTCATAGTATAGTGTGAACTCAGGGCCTGAGCATTGTATTTGAGCTTTTTTCCTCAAGGGGTATTTTGAGCCACAGTTCTACTTCCAGTTTTCTGCTTATTAATTGGAGATAAGAGTCTCATAGATATTCCTATCTGGGTTGTCTTTGAACAAGGATCCTTAGATTTCAGTCTCCTGAATAGCAAGGATTATAGGTGTGAACCACCAGCTGCCAGCTAGCTATAATATTGTAAAATAATATTTAATCAGCCAAAGTCACCACTAATTAAATAAGCATGAATATTCTAACCTTTGAAGGAGACAAAACATCCTATCTTAAATGACTTTATTTGCGAATTTCTAGAAGACGAAGACAATGAAATGATAAGTACACTGTCGCACATATAAAAATAATCAAATTTATGAGCATATTCTTCACTTGTTGAATTTCTTGATAAGAATAAAAAGTGGCTTCTTAGATGTAAGGGATAAAAGAGAGTTGGCAAAGAGAAAACAAAGACCAGCAGAGAAAGAAAAATGATCAGGAAAAAGAAATAAAACTCTTACTAAGCAAGAAAGGAAGAAATTCTCTTGGCAATTTCCTAAAGGGCAAAAGCCAAGAAATATTAAATGTCAAAAAGGAACTGATAGGTCTCATCTTACTTAATAATTTCTAACTGCTTCTCCAGGAAGGACAAAAATAAATCACTATTCTGTATATATCATACAGCACCTTTATTTCACGACAGCAGAAGTTTTACAGAGAATGTCACTCAGACTAATTCTAATAAAATGCAATGCTAATATTTTTAATTGATGACTCATTTCATATTTGTATAAGGATTGTTAATAGTAGATACACAGGGCTTAGGTCATTTTTGCTAATAAAGACTTCATGTTAATGTGACACATGTATAATGTGATGAGCCAATGATGAGCCAATGTTAATAACATTGTTAAGATATGTTTTATCCATGTACCCTCAATTCTTATCCAATGCCTTTTTATGCCAGAATGCCATACAGAGTGCTACATTAGTCACAAGTTGTGTATCTTTGGTCTATTTTAATAATAACAATATCTCCAACTTTTCTGAATTTGAAATATCTTGTTAGGCTTAACTTTTTTTTGTTGTTGTTTGGTTGTGGTGCTTGAAGTCAGGGCCTGGGCATTGTCCCTGACCCTCTTTGCATTCAAGGCTAGCACTCTATCACTTGAGCCACAGAGCTATTTCTGGATTTTGAGTGATAAATTGGAGATAGTCTCAGGTGGACTTTTCTGCCCAGCCTGGCTTTGAACCATAGTCCTCAAATCTCAGCCTCCTGAGTAGCTAGGATTACAGGCATGGGCTACCAGTGTCTGAGTTTTTCTTTCTTTCTTTCTTTTGTTGTTGGTTGTGAGGCTTGAGCTCTGGGCCTGGGCGCTGTCCCTGAGCTCTTTAGCTCCTCAAACTCTTCAAGATGAGCACTCTACCACTTGAACGTAGTACCACTTCTAGTTTTCTGGTGGTTAATTGGAGATAAGAGTCTCAAGGACTTTCCTTGTCCTGTCTGGCTTTGAACTGCGATCCTCAGATCTCAGCCTCATGATTAGCTAGTATTACAGTTGTGAGTCACTGGCACCCAGTGACTTTTCCCATGTATTTTATATAATACTTCATTATTCAAATCTGTTTAATATTTTCTCCCTAGTAGATTGGTTATAGGATATGAGAGAGAAGACCACAGAAGTACCATTCTCATTATTTCATATCCTGAGGCTGTACTTAACTAAAAGTGCTGTGCCCGTCATCTTTGGTAGAAATCTGTCATATACACAACCCAAATAATAATAATAAACTAGCAATAAAAATAATCATAAAACAACCTTAATTTATTTCTTGGAAATTATACAAAAATAAAAATTGTTAATTTCCCCAATCACATGTTGAATGTTTTTATATAAATAATATTTGTGAAATCTATCATCTATGTATCTACATCTATATCTATATATATCCATATATATATATATGTATATATATATATCTTCTATTTAACTATCATCTATCTATTTATATGCAAACAGAATTCATGGTAACTGCAAATTAGAGAAGACATGATAGGTAGGCTAATGGTGTACTGGAAAGGATAAATTGAAGAAAATGTGTAGTGATGGAAATTTTCTATCCCTTGACTCTATCAATGCTTGTATCTTAGCCATATGTTTTATGTTACCACTGGGGAAAATACCATAAAGGGATTATAGACTTTCCTTATTATTTCTTGCAAATATAGATTTAAATTTATAACAATCTCAAAATAAAAGAACTTAAAACAAGGAAAATAGCATTAAAATTCAATGAGTAAAATACTAAAATATGGAATGGGCATACAAACTGAAATCCATCAGACATGGTCTTGTGTGCTATAAACAGAATGGATGCAAATATTTTGGCTTTACCACACAGGCTGTGGCACCTGCTCATTTCTCTTTCACAGCACAAATCTGTGAAAAAGAACTGCTCAGCTGCAGCTGAAGGGTTAAAGTACTTGAGGCAGTGACCATTTGTTGCTTGTTTCAGAGCAGAGCAACACATGGTGCTAAACCACCTGATTGTGTGCCTTTATAAGACCTGCAAATCCTTAGCTCCTGGCTCTCCTCCTAGGCTCAGCTGCATAGGAGTGTAGGACAAGGCCCGAACTGCAGCCTATTTAAATAAAACCTTAAAACAGCTGTAGAGTCTGACTCTCGTTGGTCTTCTTGGTGGAGGTTCTGCGACCGAGGCATAACAGCAGCCACATTTTTTTCCAGCCTGTCCACAGCTTCCCTTATGTAGTACCATGTGATATATTCTAGTCTGAAGATGATAGCAGAGCAAACAAGCCAGAACTCATAAAGAGAATGCAATCTCAGTTTTCTCTTCTAACTCAGACTGCATTTCCAAACCAAGAACATTTGTATAAGTCAGTTTCTCTAGATCATATGGCTACCCTTACAATGTCAAATACTAAGAAATTGTTTCCTTTATTCTCTTCAGGCAACTATTTTGTAGAGTATCTGCTAAGATGAATTCTGTTACCATAACAAATAGAATAATCTACTACATGTTTCCTTTCACAACATGATTCTTTTTAAATTTAACTTTATTAGTTTTATTGTCATTAAATAGTTGTACAAGGAATTTTAATTCAGCATATTAGTTTGTGAGAACAATGCATCTTAATCAATGACATCTTTTTCATCCTTCTCTCTATCTCCCCCAACCCCACCCATCTCTTCAATTTACCTAATTTTCAAATATATACATTGAATATTATGACAGCATTTCTCAGTTTTCCTGTTTATCTACTCTTTGCTCCTGACCTCTACAAACACCTATCCATGGAAAATACATGTTCTAGCCACTGCTGTTCATTTGTTAAGTTGTATGCTAGTTGTTCAAAGGAATTAAACCACTTGAATGCTTCCCTATGTATAACATACTTTTGTTAATGCATATATGTTTACAATTTAGACTTTATTTCCATATATGAGAAAAATATATAGGTTCTTTGTCTCTCTGAACCTGATTTTATTTGACAGTTGTTCCAGGTCCTTCCATTTATCTGCAAATGTAATATTATTCTTCCCAATGGCTGAATAATATTCATACATATGTATATGTGTATATTCATACATGTGTATGAATATGTGTATCACATTTCCATTTATAATAGTTTCTTAAGCCAATTTTCAAAGACAAAATTCAATTTGCTACAATGAAAACAAAACTTTAAAGTATCAGCTCATTTGGGACTGTAGTATCAGGCAAAAGTATTATTTCTTGCCAGTCTCATGTAATTAGAACCCAGTTGTTTATGTGGTATTATAATTATTATGTACTTAATTAACTCTCATGTTTAATGAAAAACCTCCTCGCTTAAAATAAGTAACAAAGGATATGTTCTTATCTGAACCCACAGTGCTTTATTTATATAATACACATTAACACAAAGTGGGAAAAGGTATACCTATAAATTCTTTCTTATTAAATTAAAGCTTCACACTTTGGACGTTTTGTGTTATATCATAAAAGTATATACCAGGAAATAACAAAATTAAAATTGTTTAAGTTCATTTTCAAGTAAGTGAAAAAAATGTCCTTCAAAACACACACACACACACACACACACACACACACACACACACACACACAATTCAAACTCATACCATTTTTCATTCTTTATTTCTAGGAAATAAAAACAAATTATGGAAGGTAATTATTCATATATTCTCCTGTTTTAAAAACATATCCACCAGGTAAAACACCAAAAATTGAAGGTAGATTAGAATTAGTCATAGTAGCTTTTTAGTATGTCAACTATTAATTAATTTTTATTAATCAATAAAACTGCAATTAAAACTAAAAGAAAAAATGTCATAAATCTAAACAAGCTTACAATCAGAAAGGAATGAGTTACACAGGTTTTTGGATATAAGAAACACAAAATATAGAATTCTTTGTGAATCAGATTTTCATCTAATAATTCTCAAAACTATGTTTTCAAAAAAGTATTTCCTTTTATAAAAAAATTAATTTTATTGTCATTGTGATGTACAGAGGGTTACATACATAAGGTAGTAAGTACATTTCTTGTCTTACTTGTTACCTCTCCCTAATTTTTCCCCACTTTCCCTCCCACCTAATCTGCCGACTCAACTTGTACAGTTTATTTCCAGTGTATTGTCTTGTGAATATGGCTGTTGCATTGGTTCACCCTTTGTCCTTTGTCTCACCATTTTGTTGTTCCCCTTCCCTTCCCTAATTCAGTTAAATACCCAGGGTACCAAAAATCCAATGCAGTGAAAACAGGGAATAAACCATAGGGGGAAAAAAGCACAAAAGAAAGAAGGAAATTACATAGCACATTAAAAACAACAACAAAGAAAAACTTATTGTCCATGATAGAGTTCATTTTGCTTAGCATCACCTTATTTGTTCATATGTACATAGCTACTGAGCTATTCTGGGAATTTACCCAAATGACCACCAACAAGGCCATATTAAAGCTACCAGCACACTATGTTTATTGCAGAATTATTTATAGCTAAGATATGGAACCAACCAGATACCCCTCCATTGATAACAGATCAAGAAAATGTGGTGTATTAACTATGAATTTTATGCTTCCATCAGAAAGGATGACATAGCCCCATACATATGGAAAGACTTGGAAAAAATCATATTAAGTGAAATAATCCAGACCCAAAGAAACATAGATCAAAAGGTTTCCCTTTAGTAAATGTCTAAAATAGTCCTAGCAGATACTTCCTTTTAAACTCTATATGGTAATTCAATTGTAAGTTCTCAACTCAACTTCATATCATAATAAATTTAAATAATTTAATTTAAAAAGTAAAAATTGCAGAAGTTTTATTAAGTCTATTGCTCATTATTAAGTCTCATTTGAAAATGCTACCTAAGACCGTTATACTGAATCCCAAATGTACCAAGCACACCATGATTGTCAGAGGAGGGAAAAATGATTAGAATTTTGTGCACAAACATAATGGTATAATATTCTATAGCATAGTAGTGGATTATAGGGGGGCAACATTTATCTCAGAAAAGATTTATGCATAGAATGAATATCTCCTTTATACAAGTAATATATTTATATACTAACAAAGAAAAAATAGAAATAGTATACATATATTATTGGAATATATTGTATATTTATACAGCAGGGATATTATTAGTGCTACTAAAGTTATTTTTTCTTATTTAATTGAAAAAGTGAAATAGATGTTTAATATTATTGCAATGATACTATAATAATGAGAAATAATTACTAATAATAACTTTTGTAATGAAAAAAATAAATATTGAGAGATTTATAAAACTACTAAAATTACAACAGCTACTACAATTTAGAGCTGCGATCTGAATCTAGATCCAATTCCCTGGGGCTGGGAATGTGGCTTGGTAGAGTGCTTACCTTGCATGCATGAAGCCCTGGGTTCAATTCCTCAGTACCATATAAACAGGAAAGGCTGGAAATGTTGCCATGGCTCAAGTTGTAGAGTGCTTGCCTTGAGAAAAAGAAGCTCAGGGACAATGCTCAGGTCCTGAGTTCAAGCCCCAGGACTGGCAAAAAAAAAAAAGATCCAATTACTTGTTCTTCAAAAAGAAACCCAGATACATGAAAGTTTTTACATTTATTGGGGATATTATGATATTTCAGTAAATGTATACAATGTATAATGATAAACTAACGTAAATTAGCATTTCTGTCAACAAATTTTGTATTGGGAATATTAAGCATTCTCCCTCCTCCAATTATAACAAAATATGTAGTGAATTGTTGCCTCCCTATAATGTCCACTACTGTACTATAGAATGTTATACCATTATGTTTTTTTGCACAAAATTCTAATCATTTTTCCCTCCTCTGACAATCATGGAGTGGTTAGTACATTTGAATGTCTTTTTCCTTGACTGCTCTTTCTTTTTCTTTTCTTTTCATTATCTTTTTCTGCACACTGGATTTCTGTTTATTGTGTTTGTATAGTTCAATAATTCTCATTTTACATCACCAGATTGATTAGACCCTAAGATGGAGATATTTGTGATACTTGTTAAAAGAATACATGAGATATTGAGATAAGGAGAAAACAATTATCTCTGTGAGTTGAAATATAATCTTGATGAACATAGGATCAACATTGTCACAAAGGTAAAAATAAGATGGGAAGTTATTTTCTATAGTCATGATAAACTATCACAAACTGAGTGTTCTATGATTTGGAAGCTGAATCGTCCCAAGTCCCATATATAATGTCTTATTTCCGAGCGTGACTCTATTGGTAAGTACTAGTGTTACCAGTGGGTATGGATGTCTGGAGTGAAGGCCAAAGAAAGAACTGGTCTCAGAAACAGGAGTGGCTTTGCAAGGCAGCAGACTTAATTCAAAGGCCAAAGTACACATCAACGGTGCCTTTCTATGGCAGAAGGAATGGAAGGCATAAGCTCTACTTCTCCCTCAAGCTATCACATAAGAACAATGGGTTTGCACTGATGACCAGGGAACTCTATTTACCTAAATTAGCCCTCAAAAGCATGAAATTAATTTGTAGTAAATTCTTCATGTTATTATTTCAACTGAACTTCAGCACACAACAGAATGGGCAAGGGGGGAACCAATGCAACAGCGATATACACAAGATAATATGTTGGAAACGTTCTGTACAACTTGGGTCGGGGGCGAGATTGGGAGAAGAGAAGGAGAAAATTGAGGGAGGGGGTTACAAAGTTGACAAGTAATGTATTCATTATCTTACTTATGTAACCGAAACTGTTCTGTACATCACCTTGACAATAAAAAATCACATTCTGATAACAAGTATATTTTTTAAAACTTTTATTAATTTTTATATAAATTTAGGGTACCAAGTATTCTAAAATCGATTACATCCAGACAGAATTAGATAAGAGCTTAGAAAATATTGACAAATATGAATCCTGCTAGATAAATGCTAAGCACTACCTAATCAATAATACCATAACCAACTTTTAAAAAACATTTTAAATGATCTTTCAAATTAAAGAGGAATATGCTTTGTAACCTTATCCTGTATTGTTTGACTCAACATTGCATGGCATTAAATAAAAATGAGGCCTTCTGAATAACGATTGCAAGGCAGATGGTTTAAAACATAATTTTAAATTAACTATTTCCTTGGTCTGAACAATTTTAATGAATATATGCCATGAACAAGGTGAAACAAATGAACTGTCTGAAAACAATATCTATTTATCTGTTTGTGTCTATCATCTAACTATCATATGTCAATCTCTGATATAAAACAGTTTATTGATAATAAAATAGTTCTTCTAGCATATATTTAAATAGAAAAAAGTACCTGTAATCTAGGTTTGTGCATAACAATAGATTACTTTTCAAATAGGGGTATAATTGAGCAAAAACGAATTTTAAAACCGCATAAACCTGAGATCATTTAGCTATAATAAGTCAATTTTAACACGGTTATATAGAAAACTTTGTGTCTCTACCTATACAGTTAATTGAATAGTCAGTTGACCAATGGCATGGAACTATATCTGTATAAGTGTATAGTATCCAGAAACCATACTTTAGTATTAATAATAAGGAAGTTAGGGATTGAAGAACCATATTGCCTTATGACACAGGTTTGTTAGTTAAGTACTCTGTGAATAGCTCACTTTGGGATAGACCAAACTTCATATATACTAATTCTGCTCAAAAAGCTACAAGGATGGTATAATACTTCCAGGAGTGGCTACAGAGCCAATCACTAACTCACTTCTGCCACAGGATATCTACCTAAACTTGTAATTTTCCTCTTAAAAAAGAATAGATCTAATAATAATGAGGCATAATGTTAAGGAGTATTTTCATGAAGATACACCTTCTTGTAGCATAAAATAGGGATTATGAGCATTCATATTGTTGTTTCTATTTTCTCGAAGACAGTACAGAACAATATTTTGCAATTTAGTTAATAAAGAAAACTAATATGCATTTTTGCTATTTTGAATGTGTGAAAAAACGAACATTTGAGATATTAAGTAATTTTCCTAGTCACACAATTGGTCACCAGAACTGAAATACAACTTTTTACATATTTATAAACTATCATATTTTTATATAAATAAATCAAAGAAAATTATATTATTTAGTCAGATTCTGCTCTATTTTAAAAATAAGTAATGATTATTATATGCTTTTAAACTTTCTAGACTAAGCAAATATAATTAAATTCACACATATATTTGACCTATGTTCAAGGAAATTTAAGTTATACAGTCACTCATAATTTATCTTTTACTTGACTATGATTTTTGTAGATGAGATATTCACTGGAAGTTAGGATTTTAATATTTTAAAAGGCTTAGTCTGTCATTCAGTTGACTAATATAGACTACTATCATTATTTATTATGCTATTATTTATTATACAAGAGGATGGTGAGATATTCTAATTTTTCTATACAGAAATGAAAAAGGTAGTTGAAATAAATTGGTAGCAGCAATATTTTATTTAAAAGTGTAAGGGAATTTTAAATGTGTTTTATTAAGTCAAATTTCAAAAGCATTATTTAAAAGTGCTCATTTGCAAATTAAAGCTAATTTACTACATTCATTAAAGCTACACTTACCTAAAATGATTTTCACTTGATTATGAATATTATGATTAAATGTGTCTTAGTATGCAAATACCACTTAGTTTCATTTACATATGTTACTTAAATCATAAGCTTTTTTCAATCTCAGTAAAGTTTCTCATAATAATAATAAAAAACTTCTACCATACAAAGATGAGAAATTACTACTATGCAGACTATATTGACAGATGTAATGTTTCGATGATACCTTGTTCTCTTTGTTTTAAAATATGAAAATATTGCTTTGCAAAATTGTAAACCTGACAAAATACATGACATGCAATGAAATATACACATATTTAATATAATAGAGTTATCTGCATCCTAAAGTTTGTGATGTATTTAATGATAAACAATGATTATGGTAGCAAATCAAGGGTTCTTAAAGCTCATGACAAATTCAGAACTTAAACTTATGCATATATATCTATTTCTCAGTTGACTTAGGTGAAAATTTAAACAAATGTTTATTTTGTGATCAGTTTGGACATATTAGTGTACTTGCAAAATTGAAAATATAAATTTTAGTGATATCAATCTCTTTCTACGTTGTGAACTTTCTTTTTACAATAGTAATATCAATGAGTGTCATCATCTGTGACACCAAATAGCTCTTTAATTTTACAGTTGTAATTGAACAAATTGTAACAAAATTTTGACTTTATGCTTAAATTTTATCAAGTATTTTACAATTATATTGAATAAAACTACAATAAACAAAGTTTATAGTGCAGAAAAGATGTGATTGTATAAATCTTGCATTTGTTACTTCATAAGAATATGTACTAAATTAAGACTTTAATAATACCATTTTGGAAAAATGTGAAATATACTATGGTTCATAGAAAACAGTCAAAATCAATTTTCAGATAGCTGTCTAATACTGTGCTGTCAACTTGATTTCTACAATCATGATGGTGGTAAGATAAAGGTGCTAATGTTGGACCCATAAACAGTAAAGCCTATGGCCCAATATACTAATGGATGAAGTCCTGATAATCTGTAGTAGCAGAGTATTCTGCACCCAGGAAAACACTTTCAGCCTCTTAGATGTGTAGCTTTCTAAAATCTCTAAAATCAAAATAGTGCATAATGCACTAGAGTGCATCTGATGGGTTTATCTTTTAAAAGTTCTATTTCAGGAAATAAGGATGATAAGTTTTAAGAACAGTATTTAAGAGTGGTTTACAATCAGTGTTCCAAGCACTTAATAACTCTGTCTTACTTCTCTGTGTAAAGGACTGCTGTTTTTAATGAAAACTACAATTAAAAGATGATTTTACAGGTTCATTACACAGTTTTTTTGTATTCTTTGGTATTCATTTTAGATATTATGCTTTCTAAAAGAGAATTTTTTTGTTTGTTTTGAAAAAGAAAAAATCATTAAATTCCAACTTTACTTAATATACACTAAATATGAGCTTAATGCTATGTAAGGGAATTCATATTTCTTAGATTAGAAAATTCAAGATTTTAAGAATTTCTAACAAATTTATGGGAGCATTCATTAGATTAAAAATAGTAACTAATTAAAAACACACAATTATCAAATGTAATCCTTCTAGGTAATTATCAAAGATATTTACATAAACTATTTCATTTTACCCCCTGAATCCCTTTATCTGAACAGTATTTTCCTGATTTATAGGTAACAAGACCTAGATATACAAGATCATACAATCTGATTTAGCCTTAAATGTGTAATATTGCCACTCAATTCAAAGTTAACTGGAAATGCTTTTATTTGTTTTGTAACTCTAATACACAAAGATAAGACAAATGCTAAATAAGAAATAGAGTAGCTAATTAACATAGGAAGAATCAGAGAGAAGGGCTAGGAGCTGTAAAAGTAAAGGTTATATTGAGAAGGTTAAAAAATGAACAAAGATATAAATGAATTGGACCAACATGTCAGAATCAATCCAGGAAATTCAGTTTCTGGGAAAAGAACTAGTAAGTACAAAATACTAAACCAGAACAATGCTATTTTGAATGGAATTTTTTAAAAAGGGAAAGAGAATAGTATAAAATATGGTTCAAGCAAAAAACTTTGGAAACAAATATAGACCCAGTTGAAGTTTAATTAGAATTTCTATGTACTGTGATAAGTGATGAATATACAAGAGGACATATACACACTTGTTTTATTAAACTTTCTTCTAACATCTAATGGTTAAGGGTAGTTCATGGTGGAGTGCTTACCTAGCATGAACTAGGTTCTGGGAACAATTCTGATACTACAAATCAAAACAAATAAGCAAAACTGTAAGTGATTCAGTCTTTTTTACATCAAGACATACCGACTCTAGTATTTGTAAGTAAAGAATCAAGGCAGAAGCAAGGTAAATTTGTGCCCATATTTCATTATGATGTCAGTTACATAGTGAAAGACATTATAAGGTTCTAGAAGTCAGAAGAAACATCATATAAATCATATTCATAAGTATTCTTCTTTCTACAGAACCATAATGACACATAGAACATTCATATTAAGCACTTACTCCCTAATGTAATTTTGGAGCACAGACAAATATATATTATATTATGTGTATTTATTATAATTTCCCCTTTTTCCATTTTTGGAACCTTCTGATTGAATGTTGCAAGTATCTCTATGGGAAAATGGAATGCCTTCTATAAAACATTGTGCATGAGCACACACTTATATAAAAGTTGTCAATACTAATCTGATGGGGTTGTATGAAGATCTAAAATACAGAATTAAAAACTAGAACATCTGGGAAGAAGAACTTACTTATATTTCATGGAAAGAATTTCTATGACACCCATACTCAATGGTCACATACAGCAAAACAAATGGAAGGGAGATAAATTCTACCTAAATAAAAGAGGCATACATAAAAACAATTTACTTTTTCAATGAAAATATAAGCATTGAAAGTTTATGATAAGTTTTTCTTAATTATCATTACTTTCTTTTTTCTTTTCTTTTTCTTTTTTTTGAGGGAAAGATGGGCGCTGTCCCTCAGCTCTTCAGCTCAAGGCTAGCACTCTACCACTTGAGCCACAGTGCCACTTCCAGCTTTTTTTTTTTTTTTTTGGTGGTGCTGAGGAATGGAACCCAAGGCCTCAGGCATGCAAGGCAATCGCTCTACCACTGAGCCACCTTCCCAGCCCTTCTTTTTTCTTTTTATTTATTTTTCTAAGACCTGTGGCTTGAACTCAGGGCCTGGGCTCTTCCCCTGAGCCTCTTTATGCTCAAGGCTAGTGCTCTAGCACATGAGCCACAGCACCACATCCTGCTTTTTCTGAGTAGTTTATTGGAGGTAGGAGTTTCAAGGACTTTACCTCTAGGGCTGGCTTCCCACCGCAGTCCCCACAACTTAGCCTCCTGAGAATCTAGGGTTACAGGCATAAGCCACTGGCCCAGCCTATTCATTTTATTATGTTTAGTAGTTGTAGAAATGAATTGCCATTTAACAGTTTATAAATACAATATGTTTTGATTAATGTCACCCCTTTCAACAGGGCTGGTTCAAGTGACTTACTTCAAGCTTTAAGATATTTACTAGGGAATTTAACTGATTAGATTATTTGAAATTAAAATTCTGTTTTAGTGATGTTAATATATTAGTATATTAGTCTTCCATATGGAAGACTTTTCATATCAAATCCTCTAGGAAAGAAAAATCTGTCTGAATATTACATACACATATTTTGATAAAATGTGTAAATTGCATGCAAAATTCTAAAAAGATCTCCCTTTTTCATGAATATACAAAGAAAATGAAGCATGTTCAACATAAACATTGAGCTATTTAATGATATTCTCGAGTAGTTCCACATTTGCAGTTGTAATAGTACAGAAATTCTAAATGCCAAGCTAATACTAGATTGAAACTATCACTTTTCATCTTGATGATGTATGGCAAACAAGTAGTATTTAATGAAGAGTTGTTGTTTTTGTTTTGTTTTATTTTTTGCTTTTATTTTGTTTTCTCTTTTTGATGTTACTGAGGTTTGAACTCAGTACTTCATGCTACCTGACCTGGTGGCTCAACTGGCACTCTACTGTTTGAGCTGTACCTCCAACCCACATTATGACTGGTTGTTTTGTAGAAGATGTGTTATGGGCATTTCTGCCAAGCTTGGATTCCAAAAACAATCCTCAATATTGAGAAACAAGTTTGATAGTCTTGTACCCAGAATAGGCAAGCATTTACAAGATTTGTTTTAAATTTAAAGAAATATTTATTGGAAATGGCATTTACCATTCTCTTTAAAATATGCCAATATTACATTTAAAATATTATTTTCAGCAAATTTGAACTACAGAAAACTGATTCTGAGATTATATATTCATTAATATTTGTTATAAAATGTGTACTTGATTAAGTTATGAAATTTACAGGTTACTTTGACTTCTTTTTCTCTCCTTCCACTACTTACCTTCCTCTCATTTCTATTTACTTTCATCCTTTTGTCAATCAAGTTTTATTAAACATTTTTGTATATCCTTCAAATGCTTCAACATATATACATACATAAAGATAAAGAAAGTGGGAGAAATGGAGATAAACAGAGAGAAAGAGATAAAGACATGGATATCCAAAGAGATACTTAATGTTCTAAATTTTCTAAGACATGGCATCAGCTTAAAGAAGACTGTTACATCTATTTATTGCTTCAATTTTTTGCAGTCATAACATTGCAAAAACAGAATATTAATTGTGGAAAATAGTATGTCTCAAAATAGCAATTTTTAACATGATTTTCATATGTCTCTGTGTCCTTGATTAACTTTGAAGACATTAATGACTAAAACATGTTTTAGAAACAATACTAAGATATCATTTTTATGTTTCACTATGGAAAATTGCATTAATGGTACATAAATAATAGTGATTTAAACTCCTAGGGCCTTAATGAGGTCAAGGCAATGACATTAATTTGAAGAGTTGTCACATTCTTCACTACTATATGCTTATAAATCAAACCAATGTCAATAAATAATTATCATTGTTAATGACTAAGAAATAAATACATAAAATTATTTATTACATCAAATATAGACTCAGGTATACATTTTTAAAAATAAGGTATCAAAGTGCTTATTTAACAAAGAGAAAGTAAAAGCCACTCAGTGGGACAGAAAAGCTGGTTGTCCCTCTGGTATAATTTTTAATAAAATTTTTGTATGAAGAAATTAGAAGGGCAGATCAAGTATTAAGACATTTTATCAAAATAATTGTATTGAGAAAAATATTTGAGATTGAGTTGTGATTTTTTCAAAATGTACCATTTTTACATGAAAATCATGTGGTTATTCTATTTTGAATATTTCATCTATATTTTCTCTACCATGAATCATGTGGTCTAAACAAAAGAACAAAATACTGTTTTAAATTGTAAAACATGAGTTTTAATGCAAAAGTTTAGAATTTAAAAAAATTTGTACTTCTTACCATAAAATAGGCAGCTTCCTAGCATTTAAAAACATTGTGATAAAATTGCTGGTAATATTTCAAAATGCATTTTTCTATTTTTGTGAAATAAAATCTACACTAAATTGTGTGGCTCTTCCAAATAGCAGTACATTTTCCAACTTGCCAATTCATGGTGGTACAAAGTCTGGTATAAATAAGTTTACCACTCAGAGAAGAAGGCAAACACTAACATTTAAACAAGCTAAATATGAAAATTGATTTTATTGCCACAAACCCTATGTTATACTTTAAATGATGGTAGAATATTCACAACATTCTGAATAGAATATTAAAATATGTTTTCTACTATGTGTCTGTCAGATTGATTTTCACTAAATATTTTAATTGGAAACAAATTTTGATTTATGTTTGATGAGCTGGAAGGATAGCTCAGAAGAGTTCTTATCCTGCCCAAGACCTTCAATTGGATCCCTAGTACCATGAAAAAAAAGTTTTAAAAAGTATATTTTTATATTACCCTGTAATATAAAATTTAATTTTTAATATAATTTAAATAAATTATTTAAAGTTTTTCATTTCTAGTTTCAGTGACTAAACAAAATTATATTAAGTGAAATAAGCTAGAACTAAATAAATATAGGCTGCATGGTTTACCTCATTTGTAATGTGCTTATAAATCTACAAGTAAACTCAATGGACAGTAAAAGACATATAATAACACTTGGACATGATTAATTAAACAGCAACTTAACCATTCACATAGAGAGAACCAAAGAAGATATTCTTAGGAGAGGATTTCAAGGGCTCAATAGCTATAAGATCATATAAAATGATGCTTATTGAATTCCAATAAGTGGAAGTAAAAGTTTTTATTTTGTATTATATTGTTTGTGGTTCTTTATTTTTTCTCTCTTTTCTTCTTTCTCTTTTTCTTTGACTATTCCCTTCTGTCTCTGTTTTTGATTTCTGTACCCTTAGTCTTATATATGTTTATCTGATTTGGAGAGCAGAAGGGAAAGCACAGAAATGGTGGGACAAAGGGTAAACCAATTCAGCAATGAAACCCACTAGACACTATGTGGAAATGAGCTATACAACTTTGTGGGGAGGGAAGTTGGAAGAGGAAAAACTGGGAAAGAATGAGGGAGAGAGTTATACTGTTCATAGGGAAATGTACTCATTACTTGACTTATGTAACTGTAACTTGTCTGTACATCACCTTCACAATAAAATTAAAAATAAAACAAACACCAATGTTGGTTATTGGATAAATGAAATATTTTGGATTCTCAATCTTTAAAGGTCCCTGGAAACAGAAGTTTTTAGATTATGAACTTTACAGTATGTACTGAAAAGCAAGAAATTCAGAAACTATGGCCACATCTTCCAACTCAGCATAACTTTGTTTCCATGTGTATTATAGGGCAAAAATCTACATTTCCTTTAAATACCACATAAAATTTTCACAAGTTAATTAACATTTTAGAACCTCATGTTCATTGTCTTTTTCATGAAAGATTCCTCTCATTCTTAAGTGTGGCAAAGAATAGATGAAATCAAGTGAATAATGTAATTAGTAGATTAGAAATTCATCATTAAAGTGGAAGGCTGAATGACAAAAACAATTATCAGTTGTGCATGAAATAACTTATTTTACTATTTTTATATCTTGTAACTGATCAGTTCTGGATAATAAGAACTAAAAACTGTAGTCTTATTATTAGTTTCAAAAGACTCAGCTATTGTTCCAGCCAGTACTAATTATCTTTATCCAAACCACTCCTATCTTTTGTGTCGTTGTGACACTGGCTATTAGCAACTTGGAATGTGAATCTTGAAACTATGAGTCTTTGTAAATGATTTGTAGTAATAATATTTTAAAATAATTTTATTGTGAAAATACTGTACAGAAGGGTTACAGTTACATGAGCAAAGTAATGAGAACATTTCTTATCAAGCATTGTTGCCTCCTTCTTTGTTTTTCCCCTACCACCCCTTCCCTCCCACCTCCACAAGTACACAATGCCCCCCTCCCCTGCCGCCTAAACTGTAAAGTTTGTTTTTCAACATACTGTCTTGTACATCTCCTTGTTGCAATGGGTCAACCAAATAAGAATGGCCAATAGACACATCAAGAAATGCTCAACCTCTCTGGTCTTTAAAGAAATGCAAATCAAAACATTGAAATTCTACCTCACCCCAATTAGAATGGCTATAATCAAGAACTCTAATAACAACAGATGCTGTAGGGGATGTGGCCAGAAGGGAACCCTACTGCATTGTTGGCGGGAGTGTAAACTTGTTCAACCACTTTGGAAAGCAGTATGGAGGTTCCTTAAAAGACTCCACATAGAGCTCCCCTATGACCCAGCAATCCTACTTTTGGGCATTTACCCAAATGATCACAAACAAGACCATATTAAAGCTACCAGTACAACTATGTTTATTGCAGCATTATTTACCATAGCTAAGATATGGAACCAACCCAGGTGCCCCTCAGTAGATGAATGGGTCAAGAAAATGTCATATATATATATATATATATATATATATATAAGTAATGATACATTTAAAGAATCTTTTCTCATTCAAAATAATGTATTAGTAATAAGACTTTTAAGAAAGTTGAAATTATGTAAAATGGTTCTACAGCCTTGAGACTTCTAAGATGAAAAGCAGTTGCTGTAAATGATTTATGTATGGACAGAAATTCTGTTGTTAAAACATATTTGTAATGAAATGGAAGACCCAGAAATAAACCCACAGGCTTATAGCTATATAATATTAGGTAAGGCAGCCAAAAACATATTCTGGAAGTAAGCCTCTTCAACAAATGAGGCTGACAAAACTGGATATCCACATACACAAAACTGAAACAAGATCCTCATATATGTTCTTGCAGCAGCATCAAGTCAAAATTCATCAAAGGCATCTATGTAGGGTAGGAAATAATAGAACTATTACAGAGAACAGCAGGGGAACACTAAGGCTTCTAAGCACAGGTAGAAATGTTCTAAGCAAAGATTCAGAAGCACAACAAATCAAAGAAAACTTGGTAAATGGGATTTCATCAAACTTAAAAGTTTCTGCATAGCAGAGGGCACAGCTAACAAGCTAAAAAGAAAGCCTGTAGAACAAAGAAGGTTATTTTTTATCCAATTATGAATCAGACAAGGGACTAATATCCAGAATATACTTTAGAGATTAAAAAATTAAACTCTTCAAGAACTGAAAGCCTAAATAATTAATGTGCTAATGAGTTAAAGACAGTCTTCTCAGAAGAAAAAGTAAAAATGGCCAATAGGCTTTTGAAGAAAAGTTCAACATCTCTGGCCTTAAAGAAAATCCAAATCAAAGCAACATTGAATTCTCAACTTACTGCAGATAGAAGGACAATTATCAAGAAAACAATAACATATGCTGGTGGGGAATGTGATCAAAAGTGAACAACTACAGCGGTGGTGGGAAAGTAAGTTTGTTCAATCCCCCTGGAGAACAGAATGGAGCCTCTGGATTAAAAACAACAACAAAACAACAACAACAACAACAAAAATCTAAACATCAGACTTTTCTATGACCCTGCAATGCCATTCCTGGGTATTTATCCAATAGTCACAAACAAGGTTGAAGTAAAGCCACCAGCACCACCATGTTTATTATAGAGTTATTCACTGTACCCAAGGAATTAAATCAGCCTAGATGTCCTACAATGGATGAATAGATCAAGAAAGTGTTCTATATATATTAATGAACTTTTCTCACCCATTAGAAAGAATGACATTGTACCATTTGTAAGGAAATGGAAAGACTTTGAAAAGAAATATTAAGTGAAGTCAGTCGGATCCAGAGAATTAAATATTGCATGGCTTCTCTCATTTGTGGTATCTAGAATCTGTCTACACACACATTATTTGGTATGCAAGGAGATACAAATGTATTAACTGAAATCTGGTAGAATGTAGGGAGAATTCAATTAATGATAACCCCTAAAAAAGACAAAGTCAAATCAAAAAATAAACACCACAATATGGGTATTTTCAAGAAGTGTGTGGGACAAAGGGGAAAGATGAATGAAGGGGATAAGGGACAGAGAATGTGATCAATCTTTCAATGTATACCTTATAAAGTTAAATAATATCCTTCATTCTTTATATGTTTTGCAGATATGCTCCTTTATTTAACTTCCCTCATTTATCTTCTCCCTCAATATATCAGCCAGCTAGATTCTCTCTCCTTAAATCACTTCAGTTTCTCAGTAACTTGCTGATACCTGATACCTCTTCCTGCCTTATTATTTAAGCATTATTCACTCATCTTCTTCTCAGTACCACCTCAATTCTAAAACAAACTCCTTCTTTACTTTTATTTTCCTCTGTAGATGCTGGGACAATCACAATAATGACAAGATTGTGTTTTATCGACTGTGATAACTATTTTTTTCTTTTTAATAACAAAATTATTTACAAATCAGATTTTTACTTTCAAATTTATTTTGCTTAAGTCCAAATTTTTAGGAATTAGGTTTACTTACAATTTATCTGCAGTATATTACAATTCGTGGCCTATATAGTTACCTTTGAAAAAAGTTATTCTAATGTTTCATATTTTGTTACACAGATTTAAACATTTTCTTTTAGATACTAGAATATTCACTCTTAGGAAAATAAGACATATGGGAATATTTGCTTAAATATTAATAGATTAAATGATGTATTTAATAATGGAGGAAATGTAGCTGTAAATCTATAGAAAGGTATTTTCCAAATAAAATTCCAAGACAAAGCTAAGTTT
Source organism: Dipodomys ordii (assembly GCF_000151885.1). Taxonomy (NCBI): domain Eukaryota; kingdom Metazoa; phylum Chordata; class Mammalia; order Rodentia; family Heteromyidae; genus Dipodomys; species Dipodomys ordii. The sequence goes on along the minus strand of NW_012267275.1, from coordinate 7,594,378 downwards.
CTTTGGGTTAACATGGTTTTGCTTTAGTACCAAAAAATCTACAACAAGTTTGATCACTTTATCTTAAAAAGTCAATCAATTGAGTGAGGGTTCTCAGGAGTTTACATGGCATTTGTTTAGAAAAATTCAAACTCTTGACCCACAACACCTGATGAAGGTCAATACCCACAAAAAAAGTAGGGATAGTGACATGAGTCTAGTAGTGGAGTGCCAGCTTAATAAATTTAGTAAGCATGAGACTGAATTCAAACCCCAGTATTGCCTAAACGTTTTTTAAAAAAATAAATGAAACTAAAACATAAAAGACTGGAAAATGGCTGAAATGATAGAGCACCTGCAGAGCAACACAAAACCCTGAGTTCAAACTCCAGTACTGTGAAATAAAATTAGTAAATGAAAAGACAAATAATACAAGGAACAATAATACAAAATAAATACTTTGTCAGAGTAGTAGGCTGTGAAATACATCAGCTATCTGAAAACTTATTAGGAAGGTAAAGAGCCCAGTTAAAAATTAGCTAAAATTTTAAACAGAAAATGACTAAAGCATATATATATATATCTCAAAAATCATTCACACGTATTATTTGTCAATAATTCACTAACATTTTAAGTTGTGATCAGGGACACTGAAATTAAATACACAGATAAGTGTCATAACAAAATTGCTAAACAAAATTGTGAAAATTTAAAAGGCTGTCTCTTTCTTACACTGTGTAACTATAGCTCCTAAAGGCACTGACTGAAAAAATTGTAGCAATTTTGAAAATCAAATACACAACTTCTAAAACAACCATTCCTATCATACATGCTTGTCAGAATTAAAGGAACAAACTTCACAAAAAGATTCACCTACAATTTCTGAAGTGGTTGGGAGCTTTTGTCAAAATTGACCCATGCTAGAAATAACTAATCGTCATTTATAGGTAAGTATCTAATGACTATGAGATATATTATTCCAAATGATAGCCCTCTACAAAAGAGAAAAATACTGACATAACATGAAAGAATCTAAAATTTATTGCACGGAGTGAAATAGCATAAATGGTTCATAAAGCAGGATTAATTTCTATGAGTATACACAAAATGCAAACTAGCACATGGTTACAAAAGTGAGAGCTATGCTTCCTTATTTGGGACTAAGAGAAGAATGATGGTAGGCCAAATGAATAGGCAACTTTTGTAGCCAATAGAACTTTACCAACCTTGATTATGCTAATCTGTCCATGAATGAATACATCTCTCAAAACTCTTCCAGTTATGTACTTTAAAGGTTGTTTTATACAGCATATAAATTGTATATCAATAAAATTTATAAAAATTAAAAGAAAACCTTGAAATATCACTGATAACCTCCTATTTACACTTCCAACTGAGGTAACAGGTGCATAATATCAGACCCAGTTTTCACTTTATTTATTTATTTAAGTTGGTTGTGGGGCCTGAACTCTCTTTGCCTGGGTTATATCCCTAAGATCTTCAGCTCAAGGTGAGCACTCTACCACTTGCTCCACAGCTGAACCTCCTCCCTTTTTTTTGAGGGGATTTTTTGGCTTGAACTCTAACTAAATTGTAAGCATTACATAGTATACTATGCAGAGATTTTTATTCCAAGCATGGATATTAGTAAAATTTCTCTACTTGGTCACTGGCTCATGTAGCCATGGAATCTGAAATGTTGCCATTGAATATTATTCACTATTGCTCCAGTGTTCATCCTTGATTCAATTTGGAATTTTATAACCTTGCTTCCAAGTCTTAAGTTCCTGTGATTCAAGAAAATATTACCCTTTCTCTTTTCTGTCATTGACTCCACAATCTAAAATATTTCTGGGGAGTTTTTCTTTTGGTATGATAATAAATAATTGAAATTTTATTTTTATTATTGTACTTGATATTTTGTTTGTTTTTAAATACTTTGAGACTTTCATGCACGTATGTAATGTTCTTTGATCATAGTTACTCCCATAACCATCTCTTGTCCTCCTTATCCATTTGAATGTTCTCCTTACTTTCTCTAAGCAGTCTGCCTGCAATTTTCATGTCCTTGGATATTTTCAGATCTAGATTCTGCATAGAAGAGTAAATATGGGGTTTTATCTTTTCAAGACTAGAAACTTGGTTTTGTTTCTTTAATAATATTTTAGTGTGAATGCTGAGTAGTTAAGCTTAGATGAATTTTATTTTGCTGTTTCTCAGGAGTCTTATGTCACTTTGAAAGTTTCAATTTGATGATGTCTCTTTTATTCCTTTAATTTTCTGCTAGTAATTATGTGGTTTAAGTTTTATCTTTCTGATCCCCTGCAGCAGCTGTTTCAAGAATGACCTTCTTTGACTTCGTTATGCTTATGAGACCTTTGAAGTACTTTTCCTTCTAATTCTTCCTGAATATCATTGAACCTATGTGTTAAAAGTGAATAACTTATTGTGATAGTTTCCTTGATTTCTCCTTTGAATTTTCAAAGCTGTCTTTACTTTGACTTGTAATGGTTTTATAGATTTATAATCAAATTTATATTTTCCTACCATGGTTATATTAGCTATTGGTATTGCTGGGGTGATCTAAATATAATATTGATCTCTGTGATGCTATATAACATATACACCTAGAAGAATGAATGAAAATCTTTTAATTTGCAATACATCATTACTCTACTATAGATTACTTATGTGTGTATAACATATAACGTTCACAGTATGTATATTTAAGATATATTTATTATTTTAAATAAATTTCACATTGAGTGATTTTTCCAGTTAGTTTCCCAAATACATTATCTACAAAAACTAGCCTTATTTACTATTAGTGATCTACTTAGTTATATTCATTATATTTACTAGTAATAAATATAATCAGTAGAGAAATATTTAGTGAACTAGTTATGTTCACTATTATGTTTACAAGTAACTAATAACTGTGTTCACTCTGAACATAACCAGTTGTTATTTCATTCTTCTACAAAGTTATCATATTTTTTTATTTTCAAGCATACTGAATTGTTAGAAAAATAAATTAAATAGCTCACAATTGCAAATGTTTTAAATAGGAAATAATGAGCTACATTAATTATGAGTTATTATATTTTGATACTGAGATCTATACTTTTGTTTACATCTTGCATGCATTTCAAAATAAGACTTTTATTGTCCTTTTGTATGTATTGCTTAGGCAATTTTATAGGAACCAAAAATTCACCAGGCACTGATGGCTCATGCCTCTAATCCTAGCTACTCAGAGACTGATATCTAAGGGTCACAATTTGAAGCCAGCCCAGGCAGAAAATGCCCATGAGACTCTTATCTCCAATTAACCATGAAGAAAATGAAGGAAGGAAGGAAAGAGAGAGAGAAAGAGAGAGAGAGAGAGAGAGGGAGGG
>NW_012267275.1:7574790-7590904 GCF_000151885.1 Dipodomys ordii | reverse complement strand
GGAAGGAAGGAAGGAAGGAAGGAAGGAAGGAAATGGAGCTGTGACTCCAAGAAGTAGTGTGCTAGACTTCATCAATGAAATAAAATAAAATTCTGTTCTATGTGTCTGTTTCCAAAATATGTCTAAAAATAATAAATTTCATTATTATTAAGTAATAGATTAAATGAACTTTTTTTTCAAGGAAAACTTTAAAATGAATCTTGCGATTCATAATAATAGTGGATATGGTATACCTTAACCATGTAGACACTTCAACTATAACTTTAATGTAGTATGTGCTACTTGACTTTTGGTTATCTATCAGGTTGAAGAAAAAAATGATCTCTAAGTGTATATCTTCAATGGGATTTAGGTGCTCCATCCAGGTTGCTAACATATGGATGGAGTTTCGAAATCATGTGGGTAACAGCAGAGCAGCAGCTCTATGGCAGAGTCATTTTATCTCTGAATTGTGGACACATTACAACATGGATTGGTATTTACTGAAACAATCTACCAATGATAATCACATGACTGTAAGGTTAGTATATTATGGTTAGAACACATAAGCTTCAAAGAAGCCAAGTTATGTAATACATTTTGAGTTGTGTGCATTATTTACTTCCACCAACAACAACTTAAATCTACCACATTCTTTTTTTTATTGTGAAAATACTGTACAGAGTACATTTCTTATCAAGCATTGTAGCCTCCTCATTTGTTTCCCCTTCCCATCCCTTCCCAGCCTCCCTCCCCCCCCCAACCATCCCACCGCACCAAAGTTATAAAGTTCGTTTTCTACATGACAACTTGTACTTCTCATTGTTGCAACGGGTCCACCTGTATCCTTATTTGAACAACTTGTTTTTCCCCTTCCCCTCCACAAATTATACCGACATCAAATACAGTGAAAGCAGGGGTTATACTGTGGGGAAGGGACATACAAAGCAACTAAGAAATAATCTTATAAATGCTTTAGAAACAAATAAATTCCACACAGGAGGGTAGATTGCTCTGTAAAAACCAGAGGTTCAGTGAAAGGATTACTGAGTCTTGCTCAGGTTTAGGTGATGATATAACTAGATTCTTCTTAAAGTGATATAAGATTAGGATTCAGAAACTGCAAGAACACCTTGGTCACAACAAAATTCTTTTGGTGAGGCAGATAATCAAAGCAATTGTATATTACAAACTATAAGAGATAGTTGATAGAAAGTAAACCTCTTTGCTGAAAAGTTAGCTCTTAATTTCATCAGTGTAGTTTCATGATAAAGCCATCCACCTTCAAAGAGAAATATGTGTATGTAACTAATGACTGAAATTTTGAAGGAAGATAGGTTCAAATCTCTTAATGTTTATCAAGTTCCAATTTCTATCTTCATTTTGTTTTGTTGTTTTAAAATTAACTTTGTTAACAGATAAACTTAACATCATGTTAAAGGCAAATATAGATTTGGTGAAATAATGAGAGATATTTCATTATGACTTTTAATCTATAGTTCATAATTTAGAAATGCAAAATTTATCCTTCATATTTTTTAGAACCTAACTTAGACCATCTCTATATCATGAAGTTTGACTAATAATTGTACCTTATCCTTTATATCTCAGGTTTCTCTATGAAACTTTCATTTTTAGGAAAATGTTTTGAAGACCTGAGAACTTAAGTAACAATTATTTAATAAGTAAAGTTGGAAGAGGAGATTCAAATGTTTTGAATATTTCCCTCTTGAAAGATAAACATTTAAGGCAAGGTAATTTGATATTCTCAAAATAACATATATATATATATATATATATATTTGAAGTCAACATATGGTCCTTATAAAATATATCATGAGTCCTGGAATAATTACTATGTAAATTTATCAGCAACTCAGCAAACCAACAAACAAAAAATGAGGCCAAGAGCTACCAGGAAAACATTTTTTGAAAGAGCTCTCTCCATAACTCAACCATCAAAAACTCAGACCAGAGGTGGAAAACCAGTTTAGGGCAGATTTGGAACACAATATACTTGGAAGAATGCCAAAGATGCAAAATATTTATGTCTGAAACAGCACATTACTTGTTCATTTGTAGAAGAACGTTGAGTGACTATCACCTTCACATACATCTAGCTTCAAGTGCTAATAATTATACCTCACAGGCTTCATAGAAACTTTTCTTGAATAATGCTGGTGATAAGGCAGCATGGTGACATGTGAAGCCTTGCAAATTGAAGTCAAAATGGTACTCCAAGTCTGATGATTTACATTACATAGCTTTATTGTTGCTAGCTACTTATATGTGAGTAGGAACTGAAAAACACTCACCCCTTGATCTGTTCACATTTGTTATTATAAGTGTATTCATTTTCAAGCAACAATTGAAATATAACTAGCATTCATTACTATGCTGACCATACATCAAAGCTTTGAGTGAACAAGAAAGCTATGGGCATCCATAAATGATCTAAAACTATTGTTCACAACTGGTCTGTCTACCCAGTATCACTTTGTCAAAGGCACATCATTATTTTGTAAAGATAAAATTATATGTTTTATAAAGGAGATTGGCACTCAGTATTCTAGTGAATTTAAATAGTTTCATATAGGTTGCATAGATAGTAAAATGGAAACAATATTTACATGTTACACTACCAGACAGAGATCCTAAATTATAAGGTAAGGAGAACTCTGACAGTGAGATTGGAATAGGAGTGCTTGTGTTGGGGGACCATGTGTGAAGTATCATTTCTCTGATAACTCACATAGATTCAAAGGAATTTGCAATATATTATAATGAGTTTTACTAATGGATTATGATTGAGCCTTTAGTCTCTGGTTTAAATTGTTTCTTGAATGTTCCAATCACTATATCCATCAGGATCTATTTACTGATTTCTCTATATCAAAAATCACTTTCACACCTTAAGCCCACTTATCAGGCCTTTTCCCTACTCTCCATCTATATGTCTCTAATTCATCAAGCATCATATCTCAGTGCACCACCAACACGAACACTCTTGTCCCATCATTCATAGCCTCTTCCCTCTGTAATCTATGATTATATCTATTGTTTTGTTTTCATGTAGAGATATTTAGTCATAATTTATGGATCTGAGTTGTGAGCTAATATTATCTGAAGCAGCTGTATCTATATACAAGCTTCTGAATTTGGCTATACAGAATGCTATAATTGTGCAGGGATGTAATGTTACAGATCAAGAGCCAACATTATTTCAGAACAGAATGACTACTATCAGCCTTAGTATCTGATCTAACTTTTCAGAGATGTTAGGCAAAATTCTTGGAATATATTACTAAACTTGACAGAACCACTAGCCTTCATCCCTTCAAAAGGTAACAATATGATAAATATAATACCAAATCTTAGAGAAAAATTTGTTGACTCCACTTAAGTGTTATGACTTCCTTTTAGTTCTGTGACTATAAAAAGTTCCTGTAATCTTTTCAATGTTGAGAAGATATCATAAGGGGAATATAACATTCAGGGTAATTTGAAGATGTATTCCCAGGCCTTGATCACTCTGCTTGTCTCAGAATAAACTATTTACTTATTACCTTTAAAGGAAGGTTATTTTTGCCTGACAATATATAATTCTCTTATTAAGATCATCTTTCAAGGAAGGGATAGAATCTGTATTGTGAGTCCCCATTGACATTTATGTCTAGTATATATTCAATTGATTTTCTTGACACTTTATCTGGACAAAAAACTATAGCAACATAATTATTTGAATTGAATTACGTGAACTTAATAATTTACCATAAGGAATATTTACTGTGGATAACAAATCATTTAATGATTTTCCATATTCCCTGTTTATCAATGGTGTTGAATATAAATACATGCTTGAATTAAATCTCAGCATTGTAGTTACAGTGTAAGTTGGCAGACATTACCCTGACAGAAGCAGGAATTGGCAAGTATAATTATTATTATGCAATTATATATAATAAAATTCTTTAAAAGTAGTGAAATATAAGTTTTAAACAATGTATTAAATTACTAATAATAGAATTTTCTGTTATCAGGAAACATATGAGTTTGCAGTTTTAATATATAAATTTGCACTCCCAAAATTGTTACATTTTTGTTATTATAATTTTGACATAGCCAAAATTGGAAAGAACTTCCATAATACCTATTTACATGAAACATTAAACATATGAGTCTTATGGGACAACTAACATTATGATATAGTTTATATTCTTTATGGTGTAAGTAGGATCTATGTGACACAGAACATTTCAGTATAATTTTAATAATATTAAATGTGCATATGAAAATCTATGAAGAATGAGGAATTATACAAGACATTTAGAAAGAATTCTAGGTGCATACATTGGACTGTTTTCTGTCTACATATGTAAGGCAACTTTACTAGAGATAGATCTGTCTCTTATACTCATTTGCATCCAGCCCTTAAATCAAGGTCTACCTCTGAAGAATTCTGTTTTAAAACTGAAACATATAAGTGTCTTAGCAGTATCTGCATTGTGTAATAGTAACAGTAATCATAAAATATTCATGGCAATCTAAACAATGAGAACTATATCAAAAAAGTAGATAAAGTTTCAAAGGTGCAATATATCAATTTGATGACCATTTGGTGTCAGGTTTCTGAGGTCTACTTTTTTAATACCTTTCTTTGTCACTGTCTTGATACTCCCAACACCTATTTTCAAACGGCAGAAATAAAATATTGAGTGTAAGATGCACTGTCTGACTTCCTATTTTAAAATCGATTATGCACAACAAATAAATATCTCCTACCCGGCTGCCTGAACACAACAGCTTTCAAGGATACCACCTTTTGTTTGGAAGCTATCTAGTTACCTTATTGTATTGCTGTTATTATTGTAGAGAAAATGGTTATGAAAATGTTAGAGAATTTATTTGGGTCAAAAATAAATAGTTGAGAAAGTAAAATAATTATTTAATTATATAGTTATTTATTTATTTCAATAATTATTTATATGTAAAATTCTGGTTATTTTTATTTTTAAATGTTTTCAGGATAAAGTTTATTGATAGTACTTTTAGGTATTATAAAATTTTGCAAATTTGACAGAAAGACATTTGAGTACTATGATTTGTTGCTCTTAAATGGGGTATATTTTTTGAAGATAACAATAGTGAATTTTTAACTAGTGGAGATAATAATTTGAATTTTTAAAAATTATTATTTTATTGAAGCAATAAAGGAAACATGCAAAAGATGTCAGTGATAAAATTATCCTATTCATTTGCCTTTGAGTATTCATTGAATTTCATAAAATTAATTGTTCAAATTCTTTTAGATAATAAGAAATGTACTTTGGAATAAATAAACTACTTTGTTGACATTATTTACCACTTTGATTTTCCAGTCATTTTCTTTGTTAGTCATTTCTGTAGCTTAAATTCTGCTAGGATACCTAAAAATCTAACTCCATAGAAATGGCATCCTCAAACAGTAGTGGATTTATTTTTGAGTCTCTCTCTCCCTCCTTCCCTCCTCTTTCCCTCTCTCCCCATCCCCACCTTTTTGGTGCTACTCCTGGAGCTTAACTCAAGGCCTGAAGGCTTGCAAAAGAGTGCTACTGCTGGAGCTACAGCTCCACTTTCAGCACTTTTTGGTTGTTACTTGGAGATTAGAGTCTCATGAACTTGGCTGCCCTGGCTGGCTTTGAACCATGATCCTCAGACCTAAGTCTTCTAGGACTACAGGCATGATCCAAAACATCTGGGTTTTCAGTCAGTTACTACAAAATGTACTCTTTAATTTATTAATACTTCAGTATGATCTTAATTAATATAAAAGTATTGATGCTGCTCAAATAGCTATATATCAAAAATACATGATTGAATATTTTACTAAACATTTGTTTCAGGAAACTCCATCTGAGTATAGTTACTTAATCACTTCTTCCTGGTTTTGTCAGATCAATTCAACAGTCAACGTTTGGTTCTATAGTTATTGAATGTATTCATATTCTTATTTATAGTTTGAGAGTTGCAAGTCAGTGTGTGGGTAGGTGAGCTTGATCTTTGATACTGTATCTCTCTGAAGATTTTATTTGTATTTTTTCATAGCCTTAGATCATTTGAGAGATAATTACATACAGATTTTTGTTTTGCTAAAAAAAACAGGAAGCTTGATAAGAGAGTCTAAATTTCTCTTTCACTGTGCTGTCTAAAACCTCAGTGACATCTACCTTTGTATTTTAGAATTTCATTTTTAAATGGGATGAGTGTAATTTAGTACATTTGAGTTGAGATAGAATTTGGTTATATACAGAAAGCAGTGGATCATGTTAGATCATGTCAGATTGAGTTCATTTCCAAGGCTACCTTGCTATTTCCTTTCTTTAAAGTTCTGTACAAAGGAGGCAGCATCTAATAAACCTTCACCAGTCAGAACACAGATTTTTCATCCTTTGAAAGTAGACACGCTTATTCACAGGACCAAATGACATAAGCAAAGTCATGCTAAAATCATCACCTCCTCTCTACATCTGAAACGCCTTGTTCCTTAATGCATGGATCCAGTGTTATATTGTCACAGGCATTCTTATAGTCAATATCATCCTTATTCAGGCATATTTGCCAGTATTTTAAAAATTAAAACATTCTGATAGCATGGTTCTGATGGTAGAATGGGTAGAATGTTTATATACCACATATGAGGCTATAATTTTGTTCTCTAGTACCACACATATGTGTAAGTGCACATGCACGGGCACTGACTGACACACTTATACAAACACATTTGATTTATTTTTAATTCAATTTGCTTTTCAAAATCTTATTTTTAGATAGTTTCATGGTCTAAATCTTACTTTGTGAGTGTACCAACAGTGCTTAGCAAGGATTTTTTGTAGACTAGAATAAAATGAGCCATTTTCTATGTGCCAAACCACATTTATTTTCAATTCCAGAACTATGCATGGTGCACTCTGTTTTAGACTCACGTTGTGTTCAGACCAAAGTGTCCTCTGATACAGAGAACACAGTCAACTGTGATCTTTTCAGCCTGACAAACAGCAATTTGGTACAGTTGGAACTTCTTATTAAGCTGTGGCAGGTTAGGGAGTCCAGGGCTAATAGAATTCCTCTAAAAGATTGGCTGAGACATTTGTGTTAGCTTAATTGTACATTTGCCCTTTGACTAAAATTAGGGATTAAATCCCCTCCCTGGGAACTGCATCTTAAGTTAGTAAGAAGTTAGACTGCACATTCTAATTAGATCTTTTCTATTTCATACTGCCATGGGGTTTTACCTTGACAACGCACAGTTCTATTATGTTCCCTTTCAGGAAAGATTTTCTTTTCATACTTCATATGAAGCTGTCCCTGTCCTATATTAATAGTGGCTCACCAGTGTGATTGTATCTTGAGTAGGAGGTTGGCAGTGAACAATTGAGTTGTGGGTATTCAACCCAGTACCTTTTCCATTCATGTTTATCGTGACAATTTGAACAAAGCATAGCTTTGTCTTGCAAAAGACAAGTCTCTGGTCAGGTGGCCAATCAATAATGTTAATTGACACTTGATCCAGTCCTTCTAACAAAATTCTCAGCATCATCCAAGAATACCTTCAATTAGGGCATTGATTCTTTTAAAATAACATTCTGGAATATAAATCTCTGTTACCATAGAAGCTAACAATATGTAAAGCAAAGTCATTAGAATATTCTAATTACAAAACATCACAAAAAATGGTCATACTACTAAAAATATACACCATCATGTCCTAATATGTTTTTTACCTTAATAAACAATAGAGTACTGATTATGAGAGTTATTTATGGGAATGGTGTTTTTTATTCCTTTGTGGATTTTTGTTTTTGCTGTTGTTTTTCTGTTGTTTTATACCCTCTTTCCAGAAGGAAAAGGAGGAGAAGATTTTGCAATGAGTTATGCCCTAATTAATTAATTAATTCAGTTTCTGTCCTGATGGGTGCTTGTATTTCATGACAGAGTAATAACTCACTTGCATACCTACCCAAGGAAATGGCATTGTTTTGGAGAAATCTGAGTCTTCCTACATGATCGTTAGGTAGAAACATGAAAATGTTTCCTTTTGAAGAAAATGTTTCTTTCATTTTTTCTTTTTCTTTTTTATAATAAGTTTTTTTATTGTGAAAATACTGTACAGAGGGATTACAATCACATGAGCAAGGTAATGAGTACAATTCTTATGAAGCATTGTCTCCTCCTTTGTTTTTCCCCTACCTTCCCTTCCATCTCCACAACTACATTCCCCCCCGCACGCCGCCTAAATTGTAAAATTTGTTTTCCTTTTTCTTTTTCTTTTAATTGTGAAAATACCGTATAGAGGGGTTATAATTACATGAGCGAGATAAGGAGTACATTTCTTATCAAGCATTGTAGCCTCCTCCTTTGTTTCCCCTTCCCATCCCTTCCATATCCCCCCCTACCTCCGTTCTCCCCCCCCCACTCCCCCCTTGCCCCAGCAAAAGTTGTAAAGTTCGTTTTTCGACATAATGACTTGAGATAAGCAGAAAAAGGTCAGATAAGTTGATGTTAGGTGAAATGAACCCCAAGATAAATATTCAAATGTTTTTTCTTTCGTTTTTCGACATAGCATCTTGTACATCTCATTGTTGCAATGGGTGCACCTGTATCCCTATTTAAACAATTTCTTTTTATCCTTCCGCTCCCCAAATTATACCAACATCAAATACAGTGAAAACAGGGGTTATACCGTCGTGGAGAGACATACAAAGCCACACACACACACACACACACACACACACACACACACAATCACGTGGTACCTTATAAATAGGTTAAAAACAATAGCAAAAAAGAAAGAAAAAAAATACTTGTGTCCCTATCTTGGGGTTAATTTCGCTTAATGTCATCACATCTGACCGTTTCTGCTTGTCTCAGACATATACTAGTTTGCAAATAAGGGAAACCATGCGCCTGGCTTACTTCACAATATAATTTTTTTCCAAGTTTTTCATTTGTAAAATGAAGAGATTAGAAAGTAAGTTTATGATTCCTTGGAAGCAAATATTTAATGAGCCTACAATTATTTCTTCTACTAAGGTGAAAGTATCTCACTAAGCTTTACAGCTGGGAGATAGAGGCCTGGTGGGCCATGACCATAGAAGGAAATAATATCTAAAATTTTCTGCATATGCTAATTATAATGAATACTTTAAAGAAAAATTCAAATTAGACATTTTCTTGAATATGTGAATGCAGCAGATGTCTCGTTCATTTTCTTTAGGCATTCAGTGGCAATTCTCTGCAGAGAAGAAATGTGCAGTGCATCAGTGCTACTAAACCATCTCTCTATTCCTGAATCCAGGGTTCATCTTTCATCCACACTATGAAATCTATTATTTTGTCATTTAGGAATGTATATAGAGATATTTATCTCTTTGAGTTCTTGTAACATGTGTGTGTGTGTGTGTGTGTGTGTGTGTGTGTGTGTGTGTGTGTGTGAATCAGTCCTGGGGCTTGAACTTTCTACCATTGTCCCTAGTTCTCTACCATTTAAGACATAGCTCCATTTCTCTCTCTCCCTCCCCCCCTCTCTCTTTCTCTATTTGGTGATTAAGCACAGTTAAGAGTCTCAGAGATGTCAAACCAAGATTCCCAGATCTCAGCCTCCGAATAGCTAGAATTACAGGCATGAGCCTGGTGCCAGTAATAAATTGAAATTGTGATAAATATCCCAGATTCTAAAATAGAAAATAAAAATTTTACAGCCTCCAAACATAGTTATTGTTTAGTCAGATGAACAGTGAGGTCAAATACTTGTCACATTCAAAAGTCAAACATATTTGAAACAGCTCAGGATATTAAACACTCAACAAATTGAAATGAACAGATTATTCAATAGAATATGAGTTTCTTTAATTCTTCCTTGTGATTTTAAGATAAGGCATTTTTCATGACTCTCCTACACCCTCTTAATTTACTGAATTTTTAGTATATAGCTTGTATATTGATCCATTTGATTGATAAATATATATATTTGATATTATATCCATTTGATATAATCCCCCAACAATCTATTCCAAAAGCAGTTTTAACAAGCTGACTGTGACTTAAAAAAATAAAAGAACAATTAACATGTAAACTGTCATCAGAATTATTACTCAGTTTCTTTGATAATGGAATTTTCCTTTTCTAACCCTCATTGTTTATTATGTTAGTTGTTTAAGAGAGTTTCATTTTGTCATGTTCATAAATGTGCATGATATACTTGGATTGGATGTTTAGCTTTCAGCATTTCTTGTCATTGCTTTCCCAACATCACACACTAATTTCAACAAGCTTCATTGTTCCATTTTCACACACACACACACAACTTATTTTGACTACATTTACTCTCCTTGGTTGACTCTGTCCACCCTCCCCTCTACCCATATTCCTTACAATAACTGTTAACAATCCATTCTTCACTCTTTTATGATTATATTTTATACAAGGAAGAAGGTTTAATTGTGACAGTTCCACATAAGTTTATAATGTATCTTCATCAACCTCATCTCCTCGCTCACTCATCTCCCTCTCACCCCCTTTCTTCAAATTATTTCAACTGGATTCATTAATTTCATATATGCAAATAAACTATGTTGACTGAAATCAGATTCATATACATTCTTTATTAGCTCTCATTCAGTCCACTAGTCTCCTTCCTCCCATTGAAGCCTGTTTCACTTTCCTGTCATTCATTCCTTTTTACTGTGTATTAATCAAACACAGGTTTCACCAAGGTATTTTGGATTGCATATGTTATGTTTTGCTCAGAATAACTTCCACTCATTCTCCGTTTGCAATGTTCTAATCCTCTAGTGATCAAGAGCAATCATTCAGCTTCCTTATGCTTTCTTCATACATAATTATATTGTATTTTGAAATTATTCCCTCTGCATCTTTCATTTCCCTCTGTCATTCATTGTTAAGCATATGTTAGTTCTTCAAAGGTTACACTGTGATATTTCACAAAGAGTCTCCTCCCTTATTCTTACTTTTCACAGTTTCCTTAATTCCTATTAAGTTTTTATTTTCCTTCTTAACTTTCAAGTTAATCTTAAACTTAATCCTAACTTTTCCGCTTGAGGATACTCCCAAACAAATGGAAGCATGATAAAAATAAAAGTTCATTTTACTATATTTTATGCTAGCTATACTTTAATTACTTAAAATTTATTCACATGTAATGTTGTAGTAAAAACTCAAGACTGAGCAGTACAATGAAAGTAGCATTGAAAAATCATGCAGTCCAATGTTCTTTCCCCAAAGTAAACTTTAAGAGGGTATAGTTTATGTAAGATCAGGTATAGTCTACTAACATATTGAGAACGCACATACCAAATTCATTTTGGATTTTCATCTGAATAGAATTTGTGTATTTATTTTGTTTTGCAACATACTATAGATCATATGAATTTTCTGTAAATTATAGTTTTTGATAATGTTACTTGAGGTTTTGATGCCAGCGTATAAAAATCTTGTTTCTTCATTATAAAATAACAAACCCAATTTTGTGCTACATGTTTTGCTTTGCAAATTACATTTTAAATACTAAGTTTGACTTCAAGCTTTTTAAATAAAATAGATTTTAATGTTAAATGTATAAAATATTCTTATTTTTTCTAATTGTTTCAAAATGTAATTTTTCTTGCATTTAGTTACGCTTTTATATGCTTTGAGGAAGATGCTTTATGTTTTTAATGAAAAATGTAGTTTCTTCCATTTGTCACTCATTTTTAAATCAGCTTAGAAGTTTCTCCTCTATGCTATCATATATATAAAATACACAACACTTTTACTTAGTGATTGACTAAACAACAACAAAACCTTTTTCTTTACCTCAGATTACCTCAGGTACTGTACAGGCTCCATTAGAACAGAGCAGTACAGAACTCTATGCAGGTCGCTAGCTCTCACTACCACTTTTCTCATCATAGAGGTCCCTCATTGATCTCTTTATGGTTTTGCTGCTCTGTTCTGCCTCCCTCCACTCTTTCTGATATGTGAAAATGACTTGATATTTAATATTCAATAGTGTTACTCTTCAGTATTTTTGCCTTTGAGTCTTCTTAAATCAACCTTTCCCAGAAACTCAATGCTGTGTCTGCTACCTAGAAGTACGTGTAACAGCTGTTAGAAATCTGTCCCAAAGATAGAGTACACTTGGTAACTTGCTTAGTTTAAATATGTCTGTCATTTTCATTGTATGCTAGAGATTTTACATTTTCATTTTTTTGTTTTCAAAATGGTGGGCTGTTTATAACATACTAATGTAGATTTGCCCCAGTGGTGCTGGGGAAGTAAAAGAGGGAACGGAGGTCAGAAGAAGGGACTGATCCACATCTGAGCATCCTTACAATGATAGGGTCAGCTGCATTAAAAAGGGAAATTAAGGAAGTGGCGCTGTGGCTCAAGTGGTAGAGCGCTTGCCTTGAGCTGAAGAGCTGAGGAACAGCGCCCAGGCCCAGAGGTCAAGCCCCACGACCGACAAAAAAAAAAAAAAAGGGAAATTAAAATCCCTCATAAGAGAAACAATGAAATGTATATAGTAAAATATGATAAAAAATATATATGTACTGTGGAGAACCCATGTTAATTACTTACATGTATTGGTAATTGTTGGTACTGTAATTAAATCATTACTAGGAAGATAAGGTCTAAATAGTAATCGGTAATATATACCATTTTCCAGAGAGAAGACAGGCTTCCTCAAAATCAGTAAAAAACAAAATAAAATAAAACAAAAAAAACCCTGACAATTATTCTGTAAAATAATTTAGAACATTCTAATGAAAACAAGTTAGAGCCCACATCTTTAGGGGTTCTCATATTTATTCTATTAAAGTTGGGAGAAAAACTCTAACGAATGCATATTCCATACATATTCATGTGATTTTTTTCATTTTTGCCTTGATACGCATAGTATAATTAGTCTGGCATTTTTAGTAGCTGGCCAGCTTTATCAAAGAGGAAGTTATGAGCAATAGAAAGCATTGGAATAAATTAGAAAGGCAGAAAATGACATATTTACAATCTGATTTTATCCATCCAGTCATTTTCCTTTCTATAGCTAATATGTATGTGAATGTGTGTCTATGTGTGGTGTATATGTGAGCATGTATGTATATCTGTGTGTGTGTGAGCACAGTTGTGATCCTGTGCAGACATAGATGCATTATTTATTCATATTGCTTGTTCAGATTATCAGTACTCTAATTTTCAGTGATATTGGAATGTGCATTACACATGATTAATTTGTCTAATTTTCATTGCATGTTTTAATTTGTTTTTTTTTCTTTCCCTGTAAAATTTTTCATTTTTAAATTTTGATAAAAATCCTCCCTCAAATGATTTTCACATATTTTCTTCTGGTCGATTACATCATTTTAATAGTTTAGACTTTTAACAAAGGGAATTGTTAACTTTGGTGGAATCAATGTTATCTATTTTCTTTCTTTCCACATATTCAATTTCTATTAATAGAAAATATATGCAGCTAAAATAAACTATGGGATTAAGCTTTTGGTGTTATATAAGTATATATAATTGTATAGGTTCAAGGCATCACATATTTCCTCTAAGGTTTACTCTATAATTTGTTGAATATTAGTATTTTCTTTCTAGAATATAATGAATGTTAAATTTTTTGTCTGTGTGTATAACTTTTGAGACCAATTTTTATAGTATAGTTAAACAAAAGTTTGGTAGCTTGTTTTGTGATGCTTATCCTTACTTCACTAAATTCCTTTGTATCTTAGGCAAAAGTCACCTGACAAGGTTGTGCCTATTTCTATGCACTTACTAAGTTCTTTAGTTTCTTTTTTGAGACATCAATACTACAGTGTGCCAGGAGGGTTTGGGGGAAAGGTCCTGGGGCTTGAACTTGGGGGGTCTGAGTTCAGGGAACAAACTCAGCTGTCCTGAACTTTTTTGCTTAAAGCTATCACTCAAAGACTGGATCCACAGATCCACTTCTGGATTTTTGCTGATTAATTAGAGAAAAGAGTCCCATAGACTTTCTTGTCCAGGCTAGCTTCAAACCATGATCTTCCGGTCTTAGCCTCCTGAGTAACCATGATTAGGGGTGTAAGCCACTGGGGACTATCTTTTAAGAAAAGCTTTAGAATGATTGTTGATATCTGGTAGGTTTTTTTTTTTTCTGAATCTGCTCACTTTTGTTCAAAGTTAGTTCTAACTAGACAATTGTTTTGGCAGTTCCACAGAGATTTTGAAATCAGAATTACTTACTATCTGATTTTCAAGTATATTTGCAAGTCATTGATGGAACAATTTGGAGAAAAGTAACACCCAAGTAATATTTAGTCTTCAGATACATTAATACAATGCAATGCTTCTTGTAGGTTTTTTTTGTCAAATTCTTTTTTTTTTGATAGTTTCAGTTCTCTCTGTATATGACTGAAATCTTTTGAAAACTGAATCTCTAAGGATTCTATATTTAATGATATAGATGTATATATTTTCAAATTTCAGTTATTCACAACTAGCATGTGGAAAGAAAATTAATTTTATCTACTATATTTACATACATCTAATCCCCTAAACAGAACACTATATTAGTAGTGTTATTATTAATACTAATATTTTGCTTTTAAAGACCAGATGTTTTATGCTGCCCGTCCTTCCATGTAGTTTGGAGACTCAAGTTAACAATCCATCTGCCTCAGTATATGGAGTTGTATGCAATACAGGTGTGCACTACTGCACCTGATTAACCTTTGGCTATATTTTAAATGACTTTATATAATTGAAAATCTTTATTTACTTAAGTTATGTCAATTTTTGTACTTTTCACCTTTTCCCCCATGTGGATCAAGGGCTTTAATAATATTGTTTTCATTTGCTTACTTCCTTTGACATTTCTGATAGTGTTTAATGATAGGAAATAAACTTCTTCAATAACATACACAAAAGTATATTGTCCATATTGCCAAATATTAGGTGAGAATTTTAAGCTGAACTAATTTTTTGATACATTAAAGATAATGCTTTGCTTTTTTCTGAAAAAAAATGACTTCTACTGTATCCATCTTTAAGATGTTTATCTTAATTTGAGGTAGAATCACAGTATGTCATAGTGAGTTTTCTTTTTCTTTTTCTATTGTTATTGTAAAAGTGATATACGGAGAGCATACAGTTATAAAAGTCAGGTAATGAGTACATTTTTAACAGTATCACCTCTTTCCTTGTTTTCTCACAGTTTCTCCTCCCCAAGTTGTACAGTTAATTTTCAGCATAGTATCACTGCTGCATTTGTTCAGCCTTTTGCTTGAATCTGTAGACATATATTTTCATAAATTTGAAAAAAGTTATTATTTATTTAAAATCTCAATATAACAACCTCACATATATTCATTTATTGGAAATGATTCTACAGTTTAATATTTAAATCTTTTTCCTATATTTCATAGTGGATACTTTTGATTTCTATGTCAATTAATGTTCACTCCTCTTTTATAACATCTTTCGCTGACTAATTCAAATTTCAGAGACATTTTTGCATCTTTAGATATTTTGTTTGCATTATGCTCTTTTGTTCTGAATCAGTGATTTAAATAAAGGCAACGGTAATTCTTAGAGAATGAATCTTAAATTTGTTTCCTTTTTAACCAAGCAATTTGACTGATGACTGAAGTTATGTATCACAAATATAGGGATTCACCTAAGATTTAAGACAGTACAATGACTTGACTTTTAACAAACATACTTTAGTAAACATACTATACATTCTTTTTAACCAGCTTTAGACAATGTAATGAGCTTTATTTTTGCAAGATTGCTTATATTTGATCATTTGTGTGTCTTTGTATCAGGATCATAATACATGAAAACCAAAACTTTGTGTCATTGTTAATTTCTTTTTTTTTAATTTAATTTAATTTTTTTGTGAACATACTGTACAGAGGGGTTAAAATTACATGGGAAGGATAATATGTACATTTCTTATCAAGCATTGCAGCCTCCTCCTTGGTTTACCCTTCACATCCCTTCCCAGCCTCACCTCCCACGAACTCCCCCCCCCCCACCAACGTTGTAAAGCTCGTTTTCGACATGACAACTTGTACTTCTCATTGTTGCAACAGGTCCACCTGTATCCTTAAACGAC
>NW_012267275.1:7555621-7568780 GCF_000151885.1 Dipodomys ordii | reverse complement strand
GGAGAGATGTGGGTAAAAAATAGGAATAGATTTATGTGGGGAGGCACAGGGAGAGTTAACTAAGTTCTAATCTCAAAACAGGAAATAGGTTGGGTAGGATGAAAGTAGAGGGAGAGAAAAAAAGAAGAAAGGGAAAGGGAAAAGAAAAGAGACCAGAAAAAATAGAAAACTAAAGATTAATAATATTATGCAAAGTGAAAACAATCTATTTAGAGAAGAACGTGAATATATTGAGAGAAGGGGAGGGATATAAAGGAGATGTGAAAAACTTAAAAATAAAAATGCTTAAAATATTATATAGGTATAAAGAGGTAGTACTGCTATTAAGGAATTTAAGTCTCAGAGGTTTTGAATTGAGTAATAAATTTGTGGATTAAGTGTGTACACAATGGGGATAGGGTCTAATAGTCAACTATGAGTTTATCTGAGGATGTGCAGGACAAGAGTTATGTCACATACAGAAGAACGAAAGAAGGGAAAAGGTGAAAAGGATAAGAAAGGAAGAAAAAAAGATGAGAAGTTCAGTAGAGCTAAACAAAAAACAAAAAGATAATTAAAAAGGAAAAAAAAAGAAAGAAAACAAAAAAAGAAAGAAAAACGCACACTCACGTATTCCTAAAATAAAAATTATAAGAGGAAAAAAAAGTTACTGGAAAACAATTTTTTTTCAAAAAAGGCAAAAATTAAAGATTAAAAAAAGTTCAGAAATAAAAAAAAATTTATATAAGGTACCAAAGAAGAAGAAGAAGAAGAAAAATTCTTTGATTTTTTTGGGAGGGGTGGGAAAAATCCTGTATCTCTCTTGTGTCCATAACCAGCCTCTTGTTGGAGTCTCTGGTCTGCTTGTGGTCATGTGGCTTGGTTGGTTTCTTAAGTCAGCTTGTTCAAATAGGCAGAAAAATGCTTTGCTTTACCCATGATTTTGCGATCTTCCTCCCAGGCTAGTTCAATGGGAGGCAGATCTGCTTTGAGTATCACAAAAGAGGGGGATGCAGTGATGAGGCTAGGTTCTGGGTAGAGTTGAGGCCTTTCAACAAACAGAAGCTTTTACCCTGGGCTAGTTTGTGAAACACTCACAGAGCCCAGCCTGGAGCCATTCTCACGGTTTCTGTTCACTGAATTTCAATTGATTGTCGAGGCTGCTAGAGGGAGGGGAAGCCTCTGGCTCTGATTACCCAGTGAAGAAAGCCACTCCTAGGAGTGGCGCCCGAGCTGCGTGACTTTTCCATGGATGGAGCTGACTCTGGCAGGTCACGCTGCCGTTAAGTTCTTGTGACTTACTAAATGACTGGTTTTATTCCAAGGCTTGAGTTGGAGCTAGCAGCTCCGCCAAACTTTGTCGGTATCCATGTTGGAGATCTCCCGTACTGGGGGTGGGGGGAAGGGGTGGCCTTCCCTCCTCTGCTCCCTGAGAAGGAGTGAGAACTTTAGGCTTCTACTCTCACCAAGTCTTGGTTCCTGGGTCATTTCTGGTCTAAGAACTGCAGGATGAAGATGTCAGCTCCTTGTCGGTTCTTGCTGGTGTTGAGTAGAATTCACTCACCCGCTGCGTCTGGCTCCTTCATCCCGGACTCTCTGTGGCTCAGGTATGGCGCCTGCATTCGTCGCCGCCACTGCTGCCATCGCTGCTGCCATTGCGGCGGCTGCTGGCAAGAGCTCAGATGTGTCTCCTTGCCTGGATTTTCCCTCTCTGGCCTGACTCTGTCCTGTGATGGCATACTTGGTGTGATTCTCTGACTTAGGGCTGTTCACTGGAACTCTAAAACTGCTTTCTATGCGAGAGCTTGTTTAGACTCCAGCTTCTCCTCCGCCATCTTCCCGGAACTTCATTGTTAATTTCTTATAGACAATAATTACAAGTATAAGTGGATATTGTTACTTTTGGATAAACGTATATCTATCTATCATTGATCTATCATTTATCTATACAACTAAACAACAAAACACATTTAATGACCCTATCTGAAGGTAATTCTTGGGTCTGAATTTTTCAGAGACATACACCATCTGTTTCAGAATCATTTCTATTTTTTGCCATTTATCATAAGGAATTTTATTTATTGAGTTTGTATCTTGTTTCAAAACCTTTGGCTATGTCTTTGTGTTAATATGGCATCTCTTCTGATACACTTAGGTCAGAGTATCTTTCTACTTCATGCATGAGACAATGTTACATATCTTTCAAGGATATACTTGCTCATGGGTTCATCAGTATGCCAACATTGATGAATTTTCAGCTGCTAATGTTTCTTAAAGCAATTCTTATGCTGTTCAAAACTGCATACATACTGCTTTTGCTGATGTTCAGGTTTGTGTTCACAATCTTGTTCATTGTGATTTGGTGTTGAATTTTTTTAATCACAATCACCAGCTGCATCCATGGCTTTTCTCCTGTAAGGATCAAGATGTAACATCTTCCCAGATGGCTGGCTTTGATGAGGGTTTGTCAGATATCTCATAGTCACAAACAGCCTGTCTAGCATTTTTCTTGAACTTTTATTCTTTGCTTCTTGTTGTCCAAGGCCTGAAAACTTATCTTTTAAACATTGAATACCTCTTCTTCGTTTTCAAGTTGAGAGGGGAATTTTTTTGTGTCATTCAATCATTGTCAGAGGGACAGGTTCAGTTGTTTCTTGTTTCAAAATTATACTTTCTCAATTAATATATAATCACTGTATCTTCATACAAATATGTATTTATGTTGTCACATTTAGTGGATGAATATGTTTTATTATGTCTGGGTACCATGGCTTAATTATCAGTGCACAATTGAATTATCTTTAGGTTAAATGATTTTCTAGATGACTTACACTTAGCCTCTTCAATTGGGAATGAGGTAATGATTGTCATGATTTTTTGTAGGTACTTCATGTTTCTGTGCTTACTGTTTTAGTAGCTCTATTTTATTTTATTTTGTAAATAAGGATTTGCTACTTCTAGTTCAGAAATATGATGTCACTTGGACTTCCCACTCTCAAAAATTTGCTCTAAATCAATGCAAACTAAAACCACATTGAAAACTCATCTCACTTCAGTAAGAATGGCCATCATCTAGCATATGAACAACAATAAACACTGGAAAGAATGAAGAGCAAAAGAAACCTATTGCACTCTTGTTGGAATGCAGCCTACTGAAACCACTATGGAAGGCAATATGGTAAAGGCACTTGCAAACTCATTGCTAAGTTATTGAAATAGCCCAGATGACCTACAAATGACAAACTGACAAATGGATCAAAAGAATGTGAATATATTTATGTGCATTTGTAAATTCATATATAAAATATATAACATATAAATATAAATACATATATACCCATGCATATACATATACCTATATTAATGTATCCATCAGAAAAAAATACTATATCATTTACAAGTAAATGGAAAGACCTATAATAAATTATGGTGAGTGAAGTAAGTTAGAATCAGAAAGATACTGGGGATATGTTTCTCTTATATGTGGATGTTAAAACTAATATATAAACATTCATGAAATAACATACATATGCACAAATAGACAATTGAACTGACTAAAGTATATGGCTCATTGAGTGTTATTATCATGGCTTACCCATTTGAACAATTAATACACAAACATATCTTGTGTGAGAAGGTAAGAGTAAATGGGAGATGGATAGATAAGTGGAGAAAGGATAAATGGGTAAAGACAGTCTTAATTGATGTCCATATGTGAAAATGCAACTTTAAAGAATGGGTAGGTTTGCAAGAGGTGAGGGAGAAATGGAAGAGGTGAAATTGATGAAGATGCATTGTACTTACACTGACATGTTGGCTAGTGTACCATTTGTACAACTACTTAAAAAGAATAATAATAACAACAGTAATACAATTCTTTTGATTCATTTTTACTTGGTAAGTGTCTATATGACACCAATCTGCTACAGAATAGTTTGCTACCATTTTCTGACCCCAGTACTTAAGATACTTTCTCCCTTTTATCCTGTAAATGGTGATAATTGGAAATCCAACAATAAAATCTCATGAGGTTACATTATTATTGGTAACAGAAAGACACAGAGAGGAAAAGACAAAAGCTATGCATACAATGCCCACAACAGAAGTATAGCTCAATGTTAAAGCATCTGCTCATATATCGGAGTATCTGTGTTTCATTCCAGAACTGCAAAAATTAAGAGAAAAATCCAACCAAACTCTCACATTGTCCCATTACATAGTACCTCTCAATTACTTCAACAGGCAATACTTTACAATAATCTTGAATTTCTCAATTAGTGTTTATTTTTGCTCGTCTTTCAAAATATGAAGGTATGAAGGTCATATTTCCCACGTTTTATTTTATGGGCTAAATATATAAGGGATTTTCAAGCTGTTATAGTTATTCTGTGGGAGACTAAACATATAAGTAAATAACCTGGTTCCAGTACTCACAGGAATTCATATAATTAAGTACTGTAAACTTTATCTAAGTTTGTTTTTAAAGTCAACCAGAAGCTCTGTCTAGCCTGTAAAATTCTTCTTGATTTCGGAAATTAAGAAAGCATAATGTTGACTTAAACTTTCATTCTCAAATTTTATATGCCAAAAATATTGACTCATTAAAGAAGGTGACCAGAAATCTTACTGAAAATGAGGGTCTTCACAAAGATAATTCTAGCAAGCAGTATAATACCAGCTATCCATGAGGCAGAGCAGAGGAAGAGGCAAGAGGATCAAGGTTCTCATTCAGCCTAGGAAAAACCTAAAAGACCCTATCTCAAACAAACAAACAAAACAAAACAAAACACAACACCCTACCAAACATAAAGTTGAGATCTTCCTCTATCAGCCTCCTAAGCTGAATATACAGATGTGTGCCACAGGCCTACCATCTAGCTACAATTTCTTTAAGGATTTATTGGAATTCTAATTCATGCTCCTATTCATGTTTCGATTTGGGTATTTACTACTGACCTATTTTCTAGTTCATGAATTTTTCTCTCAGTGTTGTTAAGTATACAGAAGAGCTGTCAAAATCATTTTTCACTCTTTGTTATTATGGTTTTAATTTCAAACATTTCCATTTGACTTCCATTGTTTCTGTTTTCTATTAAAATTGTCCATATGATCCTATGTTTTGGTCACACAATTTCATATTTCCATAACCCCAACTACTTTAAATTTCGTGTTGCAAATTCTAATAACTGGGTCAGCTTAAAATCTGGTTTTAATTATGAATTTTCACCTCCAGAGAAGAATTCTCATACTTATTTTATATATACCTTGTGCTTTTTAGTCAATGCTTATTTTCTAGAGAACAATACAGACAAAAGTAATATATGAATGTATTGAAGAAATCACTTTAATCCTTTATGTCTTTAGTGCAGGGGACTGACTTAATGTACTTAAGAGTATAGTTGGGGTGAGGTTTCCTGTTCCTATCTGTTACTGATATATACAAAAGAATATATGGACAGACAGAGGTTGCAAATTCCTGTAGCAATATCATGTGTTTCTTATGTGTGTGTTGATTTGTCCAAGTAATGACAGCTTAAACCTGATTCTCTCTTTCCCTGGCATTTGCACCAGTGAGTCCCTGGATATGTTCCATTCTTTTCCTCTCTTCTCTGCAGTTTTGAAACCTCAATTGTTATTCAAAACTTAGCAGTTTTTGCATAGTACAGGTGGTTTGAGTCTGTGCTAGCTATTCAAGATGCTGAGAACTGAGGATCACAGCATGAATCAGTTGGGGCAGGAAAGTCCATCGGCTCTTATTACCAATTAACCACCAAAAAGTTGAAAACAGAGCTGTGACTCAAGTGATAGAGTTGCTAGCCTTGTGTAAAAATCTCAGGGACAGTGTCTAGGGCCTGAGTCCTCTCTTCAGTAATGGGACAAAAACTAAATAAAAAATAAACAGGAAAACACACCAAAAAATCCTGGCAGTTGTATTGTAAGGATTTGTGTGACATTCTAATACTCTTAAGGCATTTTAATATTAAGTAGTCATGGTATCCTGGGGAAAACTATCATGGGGATAGTTTACATCTTAATTTTCTTCTCCCTTAGCCTAGGTTTGAGCCCCGTAATCTCCAGGAGCCGATATTTTTATCTTTCCCTGTCCTAGATGCAATCAATTTTCTCTGTTGCTCAAATTTTGCCCATGATTATTATTATTTTTTTATATTTCACTGAGTGTATAGAGGAGGAAGGTGCAAGTGGAGATGTTTGTACCTCCAATAAAACTGCCACGTTCTCCTTCAGGTCAATACTGTAATGACAGTGTTTTTGGCTGTGCTTTTTGTATTTTCTGTGGATACTCAGTGAGGGTTCTCTAAAGAGCCATCATTGCCGCTCAGACTCCCTCAGTACCTGTGACCTCCAGGATAATCAAAATGTTCTAGCTGACTTAAAGTAGCCCTCCACAAATTTAAGGCGATTAAGGCTGAGATTCTGTTGTAAACCCTCACTTACATCCATATACAGTGTTTAATGCTCACCACTCCTTTCCACAGTAGAGCTTTTCTTCTCTCTGCAGTTACTGTCTCTTAATAGGATTAAAGCCATTAGGTGTACTGTTAACTTGGCTTTAGAAGGAGTTCAGTCAATAATTTTGGTCTTTTTTGGTTTTCTCATTAATGTCCTTAAATAC
Organism: Dipodomys ordii; assembly: GCF_000151885.1. Taxonomy (NCBI): domain Eukaryota; kingdom Metazoa; phylum Chordata; class Mammalia; order Rodentia; family Heteromyidae; genus Dipodomys; species Dipodomys ordii. The sequence continues at coordinate 7,562,167 of NW_012267275.1, read as the reverse complement.
AGAGAGGAAGAAAGGATGATTTATACCTTCTTGAAAGGCTTTAGAATTTTAGCAGGGTGTATATGACATTTTGAATATCCTGGACATATATTTTATAAACATGTATGTTAAAATGGCTTTGGTCTACCCAGGTATGTCTGCAATTCCAGGTACTTGAAGGGGAAGATTGAGAGGACCGTGGTTTCTGATCATCTCATAGAAAAAGTTTGTGAGGTTCCCATATCTACCTATAAGGGCATGCTTGCAATTCCAGTGATAAAGAAGGACAAAATAGGACAGACAGAGCTCAACCCTAGAACACAAAGCAGGACCTTATGAGAAATATAACTAAAGCATGAAGAGCAGGGGTTGGGGTGAGACAGTTGACAAAAACTGTTAAGGTTCCTTCTCAGCAAGCATGAGGCTGAGAGTTCAAACCCTTGTCCAAATAAATTATTAAAGTTCTGGTGAATTGTAAGATAAGTTTTTAACCTAAAAACATTAAATTGAAAAATCTGTGAGCAAAAATAAATTTAGAGTCTTTAGTTAATGAAAGACTGCACAATACAACACTAATCTCTTCAGGGTTACCACAAGAAAGATACCATAAACACCATGGTCTACAATTGTAAGCTAATGTACTAAATACTTTTAAATGTAGAAAATGGGAATTTAAGGTATCTGCAGGCCTAGGACACCTTTGAAGGTTTTAGCAAAGAATCCTTCCATGTTCTTCCTAGCTTCTGCTTTTTACCAATACATGTGTAGCCTTCTTTAGTTTGTATCTGTTTAATGTCTGCATTCCTCCTCACATAGCTTCCCATTCTGTGCGAATACATCGTTAATTCTCATTTAGACATGATTCACATTGGATTAAGACCAATCCTAATTTAGTATAAGCTCACATTATCCTAATTATATCTGAGGGCCATTTTCCAATAAGATCTTGCATATTAAAGGAACTGTGGGTGCAAACTTTAACACATCTTTTAAAGGGAGAATTTAAACCAATAGCCATACTAATGATCTTAGTACATCATAACCTGTTACAGTTTAGAACTTCACTATGTTTCCCATGAAAAAACACAGTGCTTGAGGAGTGTGTGTGTGTGTGTGTGTGTGTGTGTGTGTGTGTGTGTATGTGTGTATGAATGCTTCCTGAATTCAGGGCCTGGGCTTATTTTCTCAGGGCTAGCATGACTAGCATGATGCACTTTGGATTTTGGGAATATATATGGTAGAACTGACACAGTCCTTGTTCAACTCTTTTCTTCTGTCCAAAGCCAGTTAGGAAAGCAAAGTCAAATCAATCCAGAGCTAGGATTTTGAGAAGACGGTCCTTTGGCTGAGAGATATAGAAATATGGCTTTCAGTGAATGAACCAGCTCCTTTCAGGAATAATGGACAGATTTATCCCTGGGGCAAATCAGTGGAAAGGCTCATGAGGAAGCAAGCTCTGACATAGTCTGTTAGATGACTACTATTAGCTCCTCAGAGTGAGTTAATCAGAATTCAGATCATCAAGGACTCCTGAATGTATGGGATAGACCATGGGGATAAAGCAAGAGTGCTGCATTTGTCTTTTTCTTCTTTAAAACTTCTGTAAACAAAACTCTGAAAGTCTTTATACACTTACTAAAAACATTTTATATGATCAAAAGATCTTGTATATGCCTTATCTTTCTGTTCTTAGGAGATTTAATATGAAGTTTGTCAGGTGGTGTGTGTAAAAACTGGTACAGTTGATGAATAGCATAAAACTCTGTGTAGAAGAAACCAGGAGCTACATTTTCACTGCTTCTGTGCAGTGCTCCTACAGAACAGAGACTCACAGTACTCACCACACCAGATTAAAACAGTTACTTTTTTCTGGTTGTACAGAGAGTACTAGATGACTATTTTCTTCTTGGACAATTAGGAACTAGATACAGACAAGCCATGTGGAACCGTGGAGTTAATAGTAAAAGTGTGAGGTGTACTTCCTTCTCACAAAGGGAGAGCTCAGCACCAGGAACTTAGTATGGGTTGAATGTTCCTTCCAAAAGTCATATATTGGAAGTTAATCCAATGTAAGAGTATTAAGAGGTTAGACCCTCAAGAGATTAGTGGGCAAAAAGGCATCTGTTTTTATGAATAGTGTCTTTATTTCTTGTTTTGTTTTTATTTGTTTTTGCTACAGTATATTTGCTATTGAGAAATCCAATTCCTTATGAATATGAGTTTAGGCCTCTCTTTGTCTTTCTCATTTTTATAATTTTTGTCATTCTGTGTTCTTCCATGGAGCTATTCAAGAAGAGATGACCTCAACATGAGCCAATACCTTCTTTATAGTCACTATAGTTACCCTGTCTGTATATTTTATTCTATGACAAAATGGCCTAGTTATTTTCCCAATTGTTTGCCTAGTGAAAAGATTAGCTCCATTTCTGCTCTTTCTGCCTATCATTGTGAATAATACACAGTTTCCCAGTGACAGGAGTCTAAAAATTGGTTTCTAATTTTTTCCAGAGTGTATCTGTGTGGACATGTTTATGTGGTGTACTTGTGGTTGCAGATAGACCGGGAAACCCTCTCTTCTGCTACGGTGTTGATGACTGGCATAAAGTCATTTTCAGTAAGAAGTTAATTCTGCAAATTCAAATAGTCCTAGAAAACAAAACAAATACTCTTTGCAAATATAAAGATTTGTTGCAAAACATATTTTAATAACTGATCATGATGGGTAAAATGGCTATAAAAGTCCAAGAATTACTATATCTAGCCTAATTGCTATGTGTTATATTAAATATTGCAACCAAAAACATTGAGCTAGTGCAGAGCAGAATTTTATATTAAAATTTAGCTTAGAAATCTGGTTTTCTTGTAGCAACACACTGTTAAAAGATCCCAAGTAAAGAACAGTCATGGATATAAGGCATAAAAATAAATAATATAATTATTTTTCTTCTTGACCCGAAAAAAAGCTTTGATTTTTGCATTCTGCAATAATTTTCTAAGTTCTTCTGAAAAATTACTTTAAACAAAATGATATAAACCACAATTTATTTGGTCAGTGTTGTAGAGCTGATTTTTTCTAATGTTTTCTCTTGGCTGAGTTTTCCTATGTTCTGTGCAGGCTGCATCCTGATTTCCTATCAGAACAACATAAATCATTTACATCAGAGTTCATATAATATTCTCACTTCCAACTCATTATCTTTAAAACTTTATTTGCAATCTGTCATACTGAGGTTTAGGACCATAAGTTAAGTGTTTTCAGGAATACAGTTTATCTTGTAACACCCAAATTCTATCCAACATATTTTTTACTTAGTAAAATTTATGAAAAAATATTGTTCAGGAGACAAATCTATATCATCATTTCAGTTACATTTAGTCATTTTTGTAGGGTTTATAGTTCTAGCAAATCATGCACAAGAACATATCGTATATATTACGGATATTTTTCCCGGTGAATTTTGTTTTCAGACCTACATAATAAAAGATAAAATACTTCATTTTAAATAAGATAATCCTTTTGAACTGTTGTACTCCTGTTTCTGAGAGCTTAAGAATCTTATAACGCTGCAATATAAAACATACAGATAATTATGATTGTAAACATTTTTCTTTCAAATACACAACTGTTAGTGTAATTTTTATAAATGTCTTATTCAATAAACTAGAAAAGATAAGATGGTTAGATGATTATAAAATTAATAACTGCTATGAAATATAAGGAAACTTGTGAGAACATACCATTTTGTTTTAATGTCATAATTACTGTTAATAGAGTTTTTAAAATTATATATATTTTTATTATAAATATATTTTACAGAGGGGTTATATTTACATAAGCAAGGTAATGAGTCTATTTCCTATCAAGCATTGTTACCCCCTCCTTTGTTTTTTCCCTACCATTCCTTTCCTCCCCATCTCCCTAACTTCTCCATCCCCACCCCCCAAAGCTGTAACGTTCATTTTCAACCTAATGACTTGTACATCTTGTTGTTACAATGGGTTATCCAGAAACCTTATTTTAGCATTTTGTTATTTCCCTTCCCATCCCCAAATTAGAAAAATGTATATACAAGAGGCAGGACACTGGAATCAAATACCCTGACAACAGGGGTTATACTATGGGGGATGAACATACAAAAGAAACAAAAAAAATCACACAGTACATTATAAGTACATTAAAAACAATAGCAAGAAAGATAAAATCTCTTGTGTCCCTATCTTGGGGTTCATTTTGCTTAGCATCTGATTATATTGTGATATGTACATAGCTTTTGAACTTTTCTGATTAACCTAGACATATACTAGTTATTGCAGATAAGGGAAACCATGGGACCTATGTTTCTTTGGGCCTGGCTTGGTTCACTTAACATAATTTTTCCAACTCTTTCCATTTCCTAACAAATGGGCTTATGCCATTTTTTCTAATGGAAGCATAGAATTCCATTATATATATATATATATATATATATATATATATATATATATATTTCTCCTTGATCCACTCATCTATTGAGAGGCAACTGGGTTGGTTCCATATCTTAGCTATGGTGAATAATGCTGTAATAAACATAGTTGTGCTGGTAGCTTTAGTATGGTTTTCTTTTGTGTTCATTTGGTAAATGCCTAAAAATGGGATTGCTGGGTCAACAGGGAGCTCTATGTGGAGTCTTTTGAGGAACCTCCACACTGCTTTACAAAGGGGTTGAATAGATTTACACTCCCACCAACAATGCAGTAAGGTTCCCTTCTGTCCACATCCCCTCCAGCATCTGTTGTTATTAGAGTTCTTGATTTTTGCCTTTCTATCTGGGGTGAGGTGATATCTCAATGTTGTTTTGATTTGCATTTCTTTTATGGCTAGGGAGGTTGAGCATTTTTTCATGTGTCTATTGGCCATCCTTCTTTCTTCTTCAGAGAAGTTTCTCTTTAAGTCTTTAGCCCAGTTATTTATTGGGCAGTTGTTTCTTTGAGGATTTGTTATTGGGGGATTTAATATTTTGTATTCCAAGTATATTTTAGATATGAAACCCTTGTCCATTGTATGGCTAGTGAAGATCTTCTCCTAATCTGGCTGTAGGTTTTTCTTCCAGAGCCTTTATCATATTGAGGAATGTTCCATGGATTGATACTTTTTACAGAACTTTCATTATAAAGGGGTGTTGTATCTTGTCAAATACTTTTTCTGCATCTATTGAGATAATTATGTGGTTCTTATTCTTGATCTTGTTGATGAATTATATTAATTGATTTGCCTATATTGAACCAGTTTTGTATCCCTAAAATGAATCCTGTTTTATCATGGTGTATGATTTGATTTTTTTTATGGTTTGTTGAAGTTGATTGGCTAAAATTTTGTTGATAAGTTTAGCATTGGTGTTTATCAAAGAAATAGGTTTATAGTTCTCCTTCTGTGATGAGTCCCTTCCTGGTTTTGGGATGAGGGTTATGTTCACTTCATAGAAAGATTTTGATAGTAAAACTTTCACTTTCAATTTCCTTGAAGAGTTGGGGGATTATTGGTGTGAGTTCTGCTTTGAAGGTCTTGTAGAATTTAGCTGTGGGGGCTGGGAAGGTGGCTCAGTGATAGAGTGCTTGACTTGCATGCCTGAGGCCCTGGGTTCAATTCCTCAGCAGCACATAAGCAAAAAGAAAAAAGCCGGAAGTGGTGCTGTGGCTCAAGTGGTAGAGTGCTAGCCTTGAGCTGAAGAGCTAAGGGACAGCACCCAGGCCCAGAGTTTGGGCCCCACAACCGGACCCCCACCCCCCCAAAAAAAACAAAAAAAAACAAAGAATTCAACTGTAAATCCATCCAGTCCTGGGCTTTTCTTGGGTAGGATGTCTCTTATTGCTGTTTCTATTTCGATGCTTGATGTACATCTGTTAAGTTTGTTTAAATCATCTTGGTTTAGTTTGGGCTTGTCAATATTTGCTAGAAATTGGTCTGTTTCTTCCAGATTCTCAAGCTGATTATAAAGTTTTGAGAACTATTCCCTTATAATGTCCTGAATATTGAGTGTTTCTGTGGTGATGTTACCATTCTCATCTCTGAATTTGTTTATTTGTGTGTGTGTTCTCTTCTTATTGTAATAGGATTGGCTAAGGGTCTGTCAATTTTTTAATTTTGTCGAAGAACCAATTCTTTGTTTCTATGCTTTATGGACTCTAATTCATTTAATTCTGATTTAATTTTAATTATTTGTTTCCATGTTTTGGATTGGAGTTTAGCTTGTTATTCTTTTTCAAGGACCTTCAGTTGTCTCATTAAATTGTTGGTTTCAGATCTCTCCGTTTGTTGATGTAGGAACTCTCAGCTATAAACTTGTCTCTGAATACTGCCTTTCCTGTGTCCGAGAGGAGTTGGTCTTTTGTGTGTTCATTTTTGTTAAATACATAAACATTTGAATTCCTTTCTCATCTCTTCCATGACCCACTGGTGGTTCAACAATGTGTTGTTCAGCCTTCATGTGTTACAGTATTTCCTTTGGTAGCTTTTGTGTTGATCTCTAATTTTGTTCCTTTGTGGTCTGAGAGAATGCAGGGCATAATTTCTTTCTTTTTTTTTAATTT
>NW_012267275.1:7541776-7554496 GCF_000151885.1 Dipodomys ordii | reverse complement strand
TATTTTAGATATGAGACCCTTGTCCATTGTATGGCTAGTAAAGATCTTCTCCCAATCTGTGGGCTTTCTATTGATCTTGCTAGCTATGTCATTTGCTGCAGGGCATAATTTCAATGTTTCTGAATTTGGACAAGTTTGCTTTGTGACTTAAAATGTGGTCTATTTTGGATAATTTTCCATGTGCTGCAGAGAAGAATGTGTTTTCTGATGTTTCTGAGTGAAATATTTGGTAGATATCTGTTAAGTCTAGTTTATCTATGAAGTTCTTTGGAGCTGAAATTTCTCTGTTGAGTTTTTGCCTGGTTGATCTATCCAATGGGGATAGTGGTGTGTTAATATTCCCTATAATTAATGTCGTTGGATCCATGTGTGATCTTAGGGAAAGTAGTGTTTCTTGGATAAATTGGTGCTCTGTTATTTGGTGAATAGATAGAATTGTAATATCCTCTTGAGAGATCCCTTAATTAGTATGTAATAACCTTCTTTATCTCTTCTTGCTAATTTTAATTTGAAGTCCATTTTATCTAATAGTAGGATTGGAACTCTCTCCTGTTTATGGGGGCCATTTGCTTGGTAGATTTTGTTCCAGCGTTTCAATTTCAGAATACATTTGTTTTTGTGGGCAAGGTGTGTCTCTTGAAGGCAGCACATAGAAGGATCTTGCTTTTTGATCCAACTAGATAGGCTATGTTTCTTACTTGTAGTTAAATCCATTAATATTGAGAGTTAGGAATGAAATGTTTTTGGTAGTTCCTACCATGTTATCCACCTTCTTGGGGGCTGTGCCAACTGATTTTGCCTATGATTCTTGGATTCTCTGTTTGGGTAGGGTTTCTTGACCTTTATTGTGCTCTTGTTGGTTTTCTATGTGTATAACATCTTTAAATATCTTTTGTAGGGCTGGTTTGGTAGAGAGAGAGATTTCAATTTTTCTTTGGTGTGGAAGATTTTCATTTGTTCTTCTGTTTTGAAGGAGAGTTTAGCTGGGTACATTATTCTTGGTTGATAGATGTTTGTCTTTATGATGTATCATACATCATTCCAGGCTCTTGTTGCTTTAATTGTTTCTGCTGACAACTCTGAAGTTATTCTGGTTGCTTTCCTTTTATAGGTAATTAATCTTTTCTCTTTGACAGCTTTAAGGATCCTTTCCTTGGTCTGAATTTATCCTATGTGGATTAAAATGTGAAGGTGGGATGTCCTCTTCAGATCTGGTCTATTTGGGGTTTGAAAGGATTCTTGTATCTGAATAGGCCTATCTTTTTGTATGGTTGGGAAGTTCTCTGCTATGATCTGTTAAATAAATTTTCTAGACAGGCTTTCTTATGGTGTCTTCTAAATGTTGAATAGCTCTATCATATTTCTTGAATTTGTCTTGAATAGTTGTTCTTTTTCTATAATATCTAGGTTTTCTTCAATCCCAGAGATTCAATCTTCTTCATGGTCTAACCTACTGTAAAGACCTTCTGCTTTGTTTTTTGTTTGTTTGCTTTTTTGCTTTTTAAAAAAATTTCCTTTCCCTCTAATTGGTTAGATTAGATGGCCTCAAATTCTTTGTTGGAACTTTGATTTAGCACTTGTATGGACTTCTTTACCTCCTTAATTTGGTATTCAGTGTTCATTTTCAAATCCCTTAGTTGATTGGTTATTGTTCCATTGGACTCCCTTTCCTTCTGTTGGGCTTCATTCAACATTCTCTTTGTGGCCTCTCTGGATTCCTCCAGCTGTCTATCTGTGGATTCCATGAACGCCTCCAGTAATCTTTGTCTATTGTCATCCTGCTCACACAATTTCTCTATATTTGATCAGCCTCATCACACTTGCAATATTTCTGTATTAATCTTAGGGTAGCTTAATTATGGTCACACATTTCCCTATCACACTCACAGTTTGACCTTTGCAGTCTTTCAAACTTTTCATTCATCATCTTTACTCCTAGTTTTTGTAGAGCATTTTTGGAACTCTCCCCTGGATTATTCATAAACTGCTCTGTTGCCTGATTATGAAGAGTGGGAGTTAAAATACCTAGACTTGACATTTTGCTTGTGTTTCTGCTTGTTCTGGCCATTTGGGTATGAAAGCCAAACCAATCCCGAACTAGAACATATTTTAAGGGAAGCATCAACCAGAGCCCTATAGTTGCAGGGATTGTTTGACTCAGTCAAAATGAGTATAGATACAGTCTAGTTCAACAGATACAATCTAGCTCAACAACAAACAACTAGGGATCAATGGACTAAGAAAATTGAAAGAAGGAGTCAGTAGACAAGAAATTAATAGGCTGAGGGAGAATTGTGAGGAAAAAATAAGATTGGAGGAATGTAGGGAGGGAAAGTGAGGGAATTTAACCAGGACCTAAATTCAGAGAGAGGGAAGGAATGGAAGGAAAGGAGTAGAGAGATAAAGAAAAAGAAAACAGGAAAAAATGCAACACTTAAAAATTATATTAGTGTAAAGAAACAATTCTACAATTAAAGGAGTTAAGGCTGTGAGTTTGTGAATTGACTAATTCATAGCTGAATTAAATCTGTATACAATGAAGGATAAGGTCTCATAATCAAATCTGGAGATGAACAGACCAGCAATTAAGTAAGGCAAAAATAAAAAAAAGACCCAAAGGGAAAAGAGTATAAAGACAATGTAAAAAAAAATAACAAAAAAGAAACAACAACAAAAAAACAACAAAAAACTAACCTAAAATAAAAAAAATAGACAACAGTTTAAAAAAATTAGGTAGAAAAAGAGTTCTTTGAATTTTTTTTTTGGGGGGGGAGGGTGGGAGATCTTGTGTCTCCCGTATTTCTGTAACCAGTCTCTTGGTAGAATCTCTGGTTTGCTTGTCATGTTTGGTTGTCCTGTGGCTTGGTTGGTTTCTTAAATCAGGCTGAACCGAAGCTCTGCCTTACCCTGGACTTTATGACCCTCCTCCCAGGCTAGTTCAGTGGGAGTGTGATCTACTTTGGATATCACAAAAGAGGGAGGTGGCTGTTTCCTATAGCTTGGAGTTGCTGTGAGGGTGCTAGGTTGTAGGTAGGGCTGTGGCCAGTCAGCAATCAATAGCTTTACCCTGATGGGCTGGCTCCTGAGATACACAAGCAGCCCAACCTGTAGCCAATCTTAGGATTTATGAGTAACAATTTCCAATTACTCTAATGCTGGAGTTGCTTCCTGTGCAGCAGCTGGGTAGGGTATCCTCTGGCTCTGTTTACCCACGAAGGAGAGTCTTCCCCACCCATTTGGGGCTGCCTCTGCTTGGGAGGGGCAACTTTCCCCGGAGGTGGATCTGAGCCCACTGCAGGTCAGGTTCCTTTAATTTGTTGAATGGCTCTAATTGTCTTCTTCCAAGGCCTGAATTATGTGTTAGCTCCTCTGTCCTGTTCTATGTCAGTATCAAAGATGGAGTACTGTGCCGGACACCCGTGCTCACGCCTGTAATCCTCGCTAGTCAAGAGGCTGAGATCTGAGGATCAAAGTTCAAAGCCAGCCCAGGCAGCAAAGTCTATGAGTCTCTTATCTCCAATAAACTACCAGAAAACCGGAAGTGGCACTGTGGCTCAAGTGCTAGAGTGCTTGCCTTGAGCTGAAGAACTGAGAGACAGCGCTAACGCCCAGAGTTCAAGCCCCATGACCGACATAAATAAATAGTGGTGAGTGGGGGGTTACCTTCCCAGTGCTGCTCTGTAAGAAGGAGTGAGGATGTCTTGGGGATACTCACACCTTTCCTTTGGTTTCCTGGCTGTCCATGTCCATGGTCTGCAACTCTCTGTGGTCAACACAATGAAGATGAAGATTTGTGCTCCTTGTCAGTTCTTACTGGTGGTGAGTAGAATCTGCTCATACACCACCTCTGGTGACTTTGTTCTAGGCTCTCTCTGTTGATATGATGGCCAAGGCAGCAGCCACTGCCAGTGCCACTGCTGCGGCCTGGGAGTGCTTGAATCTGTGCCCTTAACCAAGCTGCCTGTCTTTTTCCTCTCTGGCCAAACTCTCTGTACTATGATGGCACACTTGGTGTGTTTTTCTACCCTTAGATTTTCCAATGGAACACTGAAACTGGTTTCTATGCAAGAGCTTGTTTAGCCCCCAGCTTCTCCTCCACCATCTTCCCATGAATCCCCTAATAAAGAGTTTTAAGACAGGGATTATTCAGGAGGTTTTCAGTTCAGTGACATAAATGTACTGTTCAATGAGACAAGAGAAGCCCAATATTGGTTTACTTGAATTTGCAATTCACCTTTCAAGTAGCCTTTAGGTCTAGGGTACTATTTTTTTCCCCTGAAACAGATATTTTTAAATTACTTAGAATGTAAAAATGCTTAATATAATTGATTAATTAACCAAACTAGTCTATGTCATACTGTCCTCCTTGTGAAGAAATGACCTAAGAGAAAGAAAATATTACTTATTCTTTAGTTTTCATAAAAATCTTAAAGAGAATATTAATAACTAAAATATTGTTAAGAAAACAGATGTTGGTTGATGTTTGTCAGAATTAACATAAAAAGAATATTACTAAAATTCTAGCTAAGTGTTACATGTTGAACTTTGGAGAATTTATATCTTAAGTTTTGTAGTACCTAAGTATATTTTTAAGTAAATGTCTTGCTTTGGTAGCTTTTTAGTTTCTTATTTCCAATTAGTTGAATTTCAAAATGTGTCAGGAAATAGCTGAGACAATTATGCAATGTCTCCTTTTCTCACATCTCACTTCTTTCCTGGTGCTGTGCCTTGAAGGATGAGATGTGAATGGATTGCTTTTCCTAGACCTCAACAGCACTTGCTGAGGTGAAGGGTGGCAAGTGGAAGCACTACTAGATGGTTGGAGAAGGAGTAAAGAGTAACTTGGGTGTTTTTGCTTTCAGCCCATGATCCATTTTCTGGGATTCTGTCTCTGCTTTCCTGTTAGTTTTGCTCCTGAGGCAGGTTTGTGACCCTGGCTAGGACCTAGACCCTTCTATCATACCTGTGACTCACTCCTTGCATTTTATTCTCTGTTTCAAATGCTTTAAGATCCTTCTCTTCACTTAATTACAAGGACTGACATTCTTTACTTGAGAAAACGAAATACAATTACTATAATTTGCAAAACCATTTACATTTGGTTACTTTTCTCTCCTCAGAAATAACATTTTCTACCTAAAACTTAGAGAGATAAGAAAATTAATTTGTTGTTAGAATTTTCTAAAATAACAAACAATTCAGCTCAGATTTATAAATTTCCTTTACTGAAAATTAACAATTTATTGTATTTTATTCATTCTCATATATTTTACTTATCAAAAATGAAAAACACACACAAATATAGTAGAAACACTATTTCATTCATGGGTTTTATTTTATTTTTTTAATATAGGTGGACTGAAGATTCAGAAGGCTTGTAAGAAGTGATCTAAAACTCCTTTTTTCTAGTTAAATATTATATGAAATAGGGAAGGTAAACATAAGTCGGAAACCAAATTATTAATTCTTTTAGGAAAGACAAATTGAGAAATAGACAGAAAGTCAATGAAAACATAATAAAGAAACTAAACAGGTATTAAATGAGGGCTAGAATAAACAGCTATGCAGAAAATATGGTAAAAATATTGGAAAACCAATGTCCTGGGGTACTTAAATTTTGACACTGTGGATTGAACTCAGGTCTTCATAATTACACAGTATGCTTGTTCACCTGACTGGTGCTCTACCACTTCACACACAGTTCAAGAATCGCTTTTGCTAATTAATTTGAAGGTAGATTTTTCTACCAGGATGGACTTGAATCAGTGAACCTCTAGATTTCATCTTTCTGACTAGCTATGATTAAAGAAAAATGCCATTAGCATGCAGCTTTGCCTCAATATTACTCTCTCTCTCTCCCATTTTCTGGAACAAAACCTTCATCAATATAAAGTTCCTGTTCTCCTTACGTTCTTTTGTTTATAATTACCAAGAAAACCTATTTCATGTCATAGACTATTTTCATATGTGAAATTATTTCTTTATGGACAGGAAAATAGCAACAGTAACCAAGACCTGTCTGTCTTCTTCTTGCTCTATAAATTGAACTCTAGATTGTAAAGCAGCAATTTTGCAGGTATGCAGTGTGAAATATGAAAAACAAAGTAGTGCTTCCCTCTCTGATTGTCAGATTAATCATGTAGAAGACAGGTTCCTGGTAATATATTTGAATAACTGAATGAAAAGTAGTAGTTCTTTTACTATGAGGATTATCGTTTAATTTATTTTTTTGGTTTGTTTTTTGTTTATTCTTTCATTATGAACAAAGAAATAAACATATCTTGAATGAACCTACTATGTAACAATGAAGATTTCTCTTTAATATAATGCATGTTTTCTTAACAGATAGAACATTCAATGTGAAAATTAAACAGACCAATTTAAAACAATAAAACAACACATCAAATAACAAGAGATAGTGTTTATAGAGTTAGATTCTAGGACTCACTGAATTCTGTCATGATTGTAAGAGGTATCTACTATATTTATAATCAGTAAAGTAGAAAGATTGAAAATAGAAAGATAGCTAAGTAGAAAGATCTAGAATAATGTAGTGTGTTTTGCCCAAATGATGGTCGAATTTGCCCAGAGAGGTGGTGAATTATCACTTTGTATTCTATCCACAGGTATTTCTGGAGAAGAGTATTTGGTAAATGAGAAAAAAGTCATCCCCACCAATGCAAATAGGTGTCTTCCACTCCCTTGAAGGGCTTGGATAGATCCAAAATGTACAAATGAGGTGAGCTATGGTCTCCTGTCCTTGAACACTGGTGTTTCTGGTTTACAGACCTTTGAACTTAGAAATTAATATCGGTTTATTTTGATACTTTGAAGAAGAAAGATTGTGTGACTTCTTTGTCTTCATAATATTCCTTATTCTCACTCTCTCTTTCTTTTTTCCTATTGATCCTTTTGCTCAAAGAATCCTGACCAATATGTATTCTAAAAAAAACTAAAGTATTTCTTTAAAAATGTCAACTCATTTCATTTGTTCTCACTAGGAAAAAAACATGCTTCAAATCTACCCTTGTGGCAGAAATATAACCAAGCAGAGTGGGCTTACATTTGTCTGTATTATCTGTTGGAGAGCTAACCAGAATTTTGTGTTCAAGGAGGAAGCTGAGGTAGAAATTGTTAAAAGGAAGAATAAAACAATTGCTTACAAAAACAAAGGTAATGTCAAGACATTATTTTTTTCTTTTTATGTCATTAAACTAGTAAAAAATGATAAATTTAATGTAATCAGACATTGGAAGATGAGTTAGAGGAAATTAAAAGGATACAGAATGTTAGCATATTTTCCAGATATTTCTAAAAAGAAAAAAAATTACAAATATAGTATAACAATTAAGGCCTTATTTAAATGCTATTTCAAAAAGAAATTTAGTAGAACTCTCTCTTTTCTCAGAAAATCAAAAGACAGAAAATAAAAGCTGACTCTCGCTGCTCTTTTCTAGCTCTCTCTACTCTCTCTCTGTTCTCTCTGCTCTTTTCTAGCTCTTTCCTCTCTTTCCCAGCTCTCTCTCATTCCCAGGCCTTTCCCAGCCACGTGGAGTGCCAACCTTGCCGTGTCCCAGCAGGTCTACTGAATAAACCTACACCTTACCTGAATACCACGTGAGTGCTGCTGTTCTTACTCGGCTAACTCTCTCTCTGCTCTTGTCTAGCTCTTCTCAAGTTCTTTTCTCTCTCTTTCCTCTCTCTTTCCCAGCTCTCTCTCTTTCCTAGGCCTTTCCCAGCCACGTAGAGTGCCAACCTTGCCTGGTCCCAGCTGGTCTACTGAATAAACCTACCCCTTACCTGAAAAAAAAAAAGAAAAGAAAAGCTGAGATATTAAATGTTTAATATAGTTTGCTTTAATAATGACTATTGAATGTCTAGTAAACAATGTTACTCTGTCAACATGGTGGTGGAAATGTACAAAAGTAGGAAAAGTAAATCACACTGAGAACAAATACCACTGTGCACATTTTGGAGTCAATAGTCCATGACATCAACGTAGTTTAGCATAAACACTTTCACAGAAAATGCACATAAAGAATTCTTCAGAGCAATTTATTCTTTTGAATATAATACTTAATTTTTCTTTAAAAAAAGAGGAAATTGTTATTCAACTAATAAATGGGTTAATGACTTAAAGAGAGACTTCTCTGAAGAAGAAATAAGAATGACCAATAGACACATGAAGAGATGTTCAACATCTCGGACATAAAAGAAATGTCAATCAAAACAACATTGAGATTCCACCTCATCCCAACAAGAATGTTTATTATCAATAAAACTAAAAATAACAGATGTTGGTTAGAGAGGATGTGACCTGAAGGGAATGTTACTATACTGTTGGTGGGAATTCAAACTTGTTCAGTCTCTCTGGAAAGCAGTATGGAGATTCCTCAAAAGATTAAACAAAAACCTGCCTATGACCCAGCAATCCCACCCCTGGGCATTTATCCAAATGACCACAAACCAGGCTACACTAAAGCCACCAGCACAACCTTGTTCATTGCAGCATTGTTTAGCATAGCTAAGCTATGGAATCAACCCAGAGGTCCCACAGTGGACAAAGGATCAAGAATGTGTGGTATATACACAACCAAATTTTGTTTCCATCAGAAAGAATAACATAGGTCCATTCATAAGGAAATGGAAAGACTTGGAAAAAGTTATATTAAGTGAAGTAAGCTAGATCCAAAGAAACAGTCTGCATGAGTTCCACCAGTTGTAATAATTAGAATGTAAGTATAAATCTACAAGTAAACCTAATGAATAGTAAAAGACAAAAAAAAAGACATTTGGACATGACAAATCTAATAGGAGTCTAAGCACTCACACTATGGGACCAAAGGAGGATATTCTTAGGAGAGGATCACAAGGGCTCAATAGCTATGTGCATATGATCATATAAAGTGATGCTTATTGAACTGAACTCCAAGAAATAGAAACAAGAGGTTCATTTTTGTTATTGTACTCTTTGTGGTTCTTTACATTTTCTCCTTTTTCCCCTCTTTGGCTTATTCCCTTTTGACATTGTTTTCTATTTCTGTACAATTTGTCTTCTACATTAGTTTATCTGATTTGGAAAGGGGAAGAGAAAGCACTGAAATTGTGGGAAAAGGTGACCAATTGACCAATGGTACTCAGTAGACACTTTGTTGAAAATGAACTATGTAACTTTAGGGAGGGAGGCTGGAGGGGAAAAAAATGGGAGAAAATGAGAGAGGGGAGACACTGTTAAAAAATAAATGTAATCATTAACTGATTTATGTAACTGTAACTCCTTTGTACATCATCTTTACAATAAAAAATAGAAAATTGTTGATATAAAAATGTTCAGAGATTGAGAAAATGTCTTTTACTCTGCAAATTGTTCGGACAATGTTTTGACATATTAATGGATCATTCACACAGACTATTTTCCCAATCAGATAGCAAAAATGAACATGAATGAATAAATAGTAAAAACAGAAAATTTGTAATTATTGGTAATTTAAAATCATTTTAAACTCAATATCCATCTAATATTTCATTATATATAGTAAGAATGAGAATGCATTCTGTGCATATATACTGGATGTCCATTAAAATGTTCTCCTTTTTACTTTTATTTTTAGCATTTAGTAGTTGTACAGAGGGTTTTAATGCAACTTGTCAGTTTATGAATCCAATATGTCTTAATCAATATCATACTTTCCATCATCCCCCCAAATATGTCAACACCACACATCCCCTCAATTTTCCTGGTGACATTTGACATATATCCATTGTGTATTATGACTCCACACTAGAACTCTTTGTTAAATAATCCCACATACATTCATAGAAGTCTAAACTCCTGGCTAAGATGAAAGTACATTTGTAAAATTGATTCATTTTGTGAAATAGTTTAGCAGCAATTTACTGGTTTGGTCAATGTGATTAAAAAGTCAATTTCATGACTATTTCCTTTCTTTTTCAAATTAGAAAAAAAAGAAAAAGAAATGAAGTCACAATCTATTTAATTCTTGTTGATACAGGTTTGAAATCAGAGTAAGTGAATTAACTACCATTGTTGCTTTTAGAGTAATTTCAGTTCAAGTGTGAGCTAAGAGCAGAGCAGCCCTGACAATTAGAGCCCCTGTTTTCAGACTGACTTTTATCAGTGTAGATCTTTGAAGCACAAGTCAAATTTTTTTTGAACTGAGTTTTCAGCATAACTATTTTTTTTCTTAAAGCAGTTTCTTCCAATTAATGTGGTGAAGACAGGACCTCCAATGTGCCAGTCTTTTTATGTTACTCAGGTGCATGAAAAGGTATCTTTTTCCTGAACTTTGTGAGCCTTTCAACAGGGAGAGAATTATTGCTTCCAACCATGTTCATGAAGCTTCTACTTTCTGAATTTTTGTCTTACTATTTTTGCCAGTAGTGTGAAAAAGTAATAAACTACTCACTTTTATTGAATGATTCAAAATTTCTTTGAGTGCATCTACAGAAATAATTATTAAGTGTAGCTGAACATCACTTATGTATAAATTGGTCAAATTGGCAAAGACAAAACATTTCAAGTTATATGTTCATCATACCTGCCTAAATGAATCCCACCTCAGACCTTCAGTGCAGCAGCTATATACTCTCTCATGTTTTGTTTTACTGTACAATTAAATATCATGGTCCCCAAAGTTAAAGCTGACTTTTAATGAACTAACAAAACATGACATCTAAAACTATTGTCAAAGATGTATAGGGTATGCTTTTTTTAAAATTCTGGATGGTAAACTCATATTTACTTGCTATAACATATGCTAATAATTAAAAAAAACTAATCAGTAAAAAATGCTTAAATATGCTACAAGGAAAACTAAAAGCCTTCTATTTCACAATAGTTAATGTTACCATATAAGATGATAGTAAGTGAAATGAAACCCATATGGACACAAGAGTTTTTATTTTCTTGCTGTTGTTTTTAATGTATTTATAAAGTACTATGTGATTCTCTTTGTTTCTTTTATATGCTCGTCTCCATGGAATAACCCTTGTTTTCACCATATTTGATTATAGTGCCTTGCATCTTGTATATACATTTTTCTAATTTGGGAAGGAGAAGGGAAATAACAAAATGCTGAAATAGGGATACAGGTTGACCCATTGTAACAATGTGATGTACAAGACATTATGTTGAAACTTTGAAACTTTGGAGGGAGTGAAAGGGAGTAATTGTAAACCCTCTGTACAGTATTTTTGCAAAAAAATTAATGTTAGTGTAGACATGGTAGATTACAGCTATATGAGAGACTGAGATTAACATTGAGATAATTGTGGTTTGAGGCCACATGAAAATTAATGAGACCTTATTTCAATAAAACATACTTATGTTTCCTTGTAATTTCACCAATATGGGGGGTCATAGGTTGGATTAGTACTATTTTATAGTGGCCTCAGGCTGTAACCAAAGATCCTACCCAAAAGGTAACTGTAGCAAAAATTTGCTGAACTTCACTATCTTTTCTCACTGAGCATAATTTTCTAAGATAGTCTTGTTGATATTTTACTAGAAATTTGAAAAGGCTAACAGGCCACCATTTATATATACATTTAATATTTTTAAAATACCTGTCCAAATGTGTTAGGGCCAGAAAGATATTTGATATGTATGTTTTCTTGGGTAAATAGCCTTGAGATTTTACCTGCACATGTTCTTCAGCTCTTGCTCAACAATTCCTTTCAACAATTCCTGGCTCAGGTAGGTTAGGTAGATTTGATTTGATGCTTGTAATTTCTCATGGATTATGAGGTGGCTTTCCTTCTGATGTGTTTTTATGTTATGCAGTTGTCAGTACAAATACCACATGCAACATCGTTCTCACATGAGTTTTGGAGGTGGACAGAGATACCACAAGGTAGACTTAGTAAAGAAGATCCCTTATTGAGAGCTGACTGCCTTATATGTGCAAAAAAAGAGAATATATTGCCACAACACAGATAATTTGGTTTGTTTTTCTTATAAAAATCTAGCGATCCCACAAAATTATCCAAACAACTCATATTCTTTTCTCTCAACATAATTTCTGGGGCTGCATATCTAAGATTTCTGGTGTTTGATGTCCAGGAAAAGACTCACATTCATCACAGAATTTTAAACTACCCCTAAAAAATTTCCTTTACTCCCTTAACCCCTATATTCTATAAATTTCAAGATTTTATTCACTTGAAATTGCTATGTAGAGAAAAGTAGTATTGTTTCTATTTCTTTTATCTTTTTTCTCCCACTTTTATTTACATTATGTAAAGTCCAAACTCCAGTTACAAAGTTCAAAATATGTAAGAAATTAAGTTGAAAACATGGTTATAAAGAAAGAGAAAATGCATCCATTTTCTGTCCAGGCCTTTGTTAGAACAATTTTGTTTTTGTTTTTGGTCAGTAATGGGGCTTGAACTTGGTCTGGGCACTGTCCCTCAGCTCTTCGGCTCAAAGCTAGTGCTCTACTACTTGAGCCACAGCTCTGCTTCCAGCTTTTTCTGCTCATGTGGTGCTGAAGAATTGAACCTAGGGTCTCATGCATGCCAGGCAAGCACTCTACCACTGAGCCACCTTCCCAGCTTTGTTAGGACAGGTTTTGTTGGTTTTCGTGTTTGTTTGGTTTTTTTTTTTTGCCGGTCTTGGGGCCTGAACTCTGGGCCTGGGCACTCTCCCTCACCTCTTCAGCTCAAGGCTAGTGCTCTACCACTCGAGCCATAGTGCCACTT
>NW_012267275.1:7530048-7541726 GCF_000151885.1 Dipodomys ordii | reverse complement strand
CCGGTCTTGGGGCCTGAACTCTGGGCCTGGGCACTCTCCTCACCTCTTCAGCTCAAGGCTAGTGCTCTACCACTCGAGCCATAGTGCCACTTCTGGCTTTTTTTTTTTTTTCTGTTTATGTGGTGCTGAGGAGTTGAACACAGGGCCTCAATGCATGCAAGGCAAGCACTCTACCACTGAGCCACCTTCCCAGCCCTAGGACAACTTTTAAAAAGTACAGTCAGAAATTAAACCAATATACAAAACTGAGGCAACAACGTTGACTCATAGTCACATGAACAGTGAAAAGTAACATCTGTGGAACCCTTAAATGTGGATAATTTTCACTCTTAAGAAGTATGTACTACTACTGTTCTTATGTTATTATACAAAATTAAATCTGGATTCAATTTTTTAATATATAAAGGACTTTGAAAAACTCACTTTCAGTAAAAGAAATTAAAACAAAGCAATCAGCTGTCTGACATTTATACCTATGAATAGCTTAGTAGGAGAAAATGAACTCTACTTAAAGAACAGACATAAAAAAAAGCCTTGATTTCAATCTGGCTTCTTCTCTGTTAGCTCTGTGAGTTTAGAAATTTCCTTTGACCTCAAATTTTTCAGTTGACCTCAAGCTTCTCATTTTACTTGTTGGATTACTGTGAGAATGAAATATATTGTATATTAGTCACTGACTGACTTCTCAGTATTGAGGTTATATTTGACACTAACAGTTCTTTATAGATTTAGCTTTTTGGTTAGTTAACCATCAATATAGTTAAATAAGCAATATTATTTTTTGCTTACATTCTGTTAATTTAGTTTTAACTTACAAAAATAAAATTATATTTCTTTCTCATTATTATATTTATAGCAACTTTTGCCATTAAATATTGTAGGAGATCCAAAAAATATATGATGCAAATCTGAAATGAAAAAAGGGAAATTGATAATAAACTTTTTAAAGGTTGCTAGTCAAATATTGTGTGACTAACTGAAGTTGAATTAGGAAAATAGGAATAAAATCCACTGTTTTGGGTCATATAATCTAATTTTATAAAATAAATTTCACAGGTTAAATATCTTAGGTGAGCTAAACAGGAATTCCTAAATTTATGGTCACTTAAACATTTAAAGCCTGTTGAATAGTATGATACAAAATTAAGCTTTCTACCTAGATATTTATCATTTGACTTTTTTTCTGAAGTTACAGAATATACTGAAAAGTTCCAATAAAATATTTATTTTCTCTGTTTAAAGATAAATCATGGGTTTTTGCTCTTTTCCCTAGTTTGAATAAACACATTTTTATCACAAAATGTACTATTTATTTAGAATAGTAAGAAGCTGTAACTTGATTCTAATCTTTCAATGAACACATTTCATGTAGTATGTGAAAATAAACAATTTGGATTTTAAAGTGTTTAGTCAGTCATGAAATATCAAACATAAATATATACCATAAAGTGGGTAAATATGTTGAAAACGAGATATTTGTTATTTATATGAATGCATCAAAATATATTTTTATACATAGAGGCCTTAGTTTATCTGATTCTTTTTATACCATTTGAGTTTATTCTCAACTTTGAGAGATTATATTTAAAAATTCAAATAATTTAGTTAACAAAAATAACCTAGGTTTGTAAAGGAGTGAACTTTTAACAATGAAGGTTGTTTTTGATCTCTTTATGCTGTCCATTTGTTGAAAAAACTGTACGTAAGCTTCAACAGATATCAGTTAATTGTGATCATTATCGAATTGGTCTTTAGTTAGTTGTCATTCAAAAACCACCTTGATTATTTACTCATGTGGAGTATTTTCTTTTTGATTTTTTGTGTTAATTGTTAAGGAAATTTAAAAGTTAATAATAAATTTAAAGATTATTCTTCCATCAAATTATATGTATGGGAAATATATATATATATATATATATATATATATATATATTTTACCCCGAAGTGTTCTGATTTCAAGAGTGTTTAATTTCCTAATTTTAGTGTCCTACACTGGTTGTAGTAATCATGGTATTTTAGAACAAGAAAAGTATAGAAGGAAATAACGTAGAAGTTATCTTAAGTTTTGTAAACTGTCAAGGCAAGAGGTTGGTCATTGACCCTTCTCTATTTTTTAAATGGTTGGGTACTAATATTTTTAAGTTGTATTATCTTAGCACTCATTATTTCCCTCTTTGTTTTGTATTGGTTTTGCTATGATTATTGTGGCCTATCTGTACATTTATGTCTATAAAAATAGTCAAATTAAAGCTAGAGAAATGGTTCTGCACAGTATAGAGGATGCAAATTATGTTTAAGAACAAATCTCACAGCATTCCTTGACTATGTTCAGCATTTTTCATTCTTCCCTCTCCTCTCCTGCTGCTGGTTACATTCCTGATTTAGATGAAAATCTGACTGTAAAATCTACAAAATAGACTGAAGCAATCAAGAATCTAAGTTGAAATCCACAATAAGCTTCATTTTCTGGGAGAAACAGGATCTCAAATGTTTCTTGACTTTAGAAATAAAATAGAGCTTCGAATTTTACAAGGCCCTAAAAGTGACAAACTTAGCACACTATTTCCTTTCTCAAATCATCTAGCATAACATTCTGTCTACAAAAACAAATTAAGGAAATATGTATTGAAGGAGAGTGTCTAAATGAATGATTCTACCACGCTGTCACACTTATTTTCTTAAATATATTGTAAGATTGCATTTGATTGACATTTTAAGGATTAAAGTGTAATGAAAGAATATAAAAAAACATACAAGCAAAAGACTCTGATGTCTGTCTGTTCTTACTCTTTACCTTACCTAAGGCCTAACTCCTATTTTGTGAAATATTTTCTATTTTCCTTATGATGATGACACATTCACAACAATTACATATGCTTTGCTTAAAATTGTTTTGTCCTGATTACTGATGGTAATTATTATTGCTATCAACATCAAGAACATCATTCATTGCCAGTAACATGCTAAAATACAAAGGAAAAAATGACATTGATCTAATATTATTTTTTGTTTATAAAAGGAGTAATCTCAGGTGTAGAAAAGTATTATTTGCAATAACTAGTATATGTCTGAGTCAAGCAGAAAAGGTTAGATAAATTGATGTTAGGGGAATGAACCCCAAGATAAGAATTTAATTTTTTTCCCTTTCTTGCAATTCTTTCTAGCATATTTATAAGATGATTTCTATGTTGCTTTGTATGTCCCTTCCCCACGGTATAACCCATGCTTGCACTGTATTTGATGTTGGTATAATTTGTGGAGGGGAAGGGCAAAAACAAATCGGTTAACTAGGGATACAGGTGAACCCATTGCAACAAGGAGATGTACAAGTCATTATGTCAAAAAACGCACTTTACAAATTTGGTGGGGGTTGGGGAGAGAATCAGGTAGGAGCAGGGGGAGAGTATGGGAAGGGATGGGAAGGAGAAACAAAGAGGAGGCAACAATGCTTGATAAGAAATGTACTTGTTATCTTTGTATTTGTAACTCCTCTGTACTGTATTCTCACAATAAAAAATTAAAAAAAAAGAAAAGTATCATGATAGCTAGCTTCTACAAAAACCAGAAGATGATCAAAACTGTTTATTCTATAACCAAATTCATCCACCACATTAACTCAACTAAAAGGAAATAAAGAAAATCAGCAAATGAAGACTTCTCTGGAAATATTGTGTTCACTGATTTATTTCCTCTGTTTAGATTAAGGTTTTGTCTTTCTGCACTAGTACAATTTTCAATAATGGTAAAAAAGAAGGTAGGTTTTTTTATTTGAATATGTTTCATCTGAAGTGAAAATTTTCTTCATGTGATGTATTTGTTAGTTTACTTGTTCTTACCCAAGTGAATCTTTTGAGACCAAAATAATTTTTATTTTCTTAAGTCCGTATTCTATTTTGGTATCATATATGTTTTGTTTAGGTTCTCAAAACTGATAAAATAAGTTCCTTTTGCTTACAGGACTTTTTTTTTCTTTCATTGTAATCACTACTCTTTGTTGAATATGATTCTTAAAATACTTGGTCCCACACAGGGCCATTATTGTCTAAGAATTGCCATGACAGCTAAAGCACAGCATAGCTAGCAGACATAACAAAGGAAAAAAAATGCCTATTTTTAGTATGCTAAAGAATAGATCCAGCAACAAATTCTATTATCTGCCAAAAAGATGCTGTAGTAAGAGCTATTCTTGAAATTTTAAATTATGCATATTTTCATATACTTAAGTATAATTTTTCTTCCTAAATATCATGTTTCTATCTATTGTCAAATTGCTCATTTATTCCATTTAAAAATTCACCTTCTGGTGTTTTCGTCCGCTCTTACCTTTGGTTTGACTACTCATTAGAGAAACATGTTCCTCTGCTTTCAGAGAAAATTAAGAACTCAATGGCCACCACAAATTGGAGCCAATCAAACCCACAGCCAAAATGTTAATATGATAAGGCAGTCATGTATTGCCCCTTTGATAAAGAAATGAAAACAATTGGAAAACTATGATTTTTAGATTTGTTTTAGTGACAATGTCTTTCTACAGAGTCTAGTAATATGTAGATCTATAATTTGCTGTGTAGTACAGGCTGGTACATATTAGTGGTCTTCTGCTATAGACTCTAGAAGACTGGGATTTCTGTATTTGCATGTACCAAGACTCCTGGCTATGAGAAAACTATTTTCCAATATAATGTTTAGACTATCAAGTGCAGAGTTAAGTATTCATTCTGTTTGGCATATATCAAAAATAGTTATACAGGTTCACCTATATATCACAGAATGATAAATCTCTACTATATCATTGTTAGGAAATAAAATTTAAAAAAGTGGTTAAATATACAGCTAAAATATTAAAAACAAAAAATTAAGTTTAGGAATATAATTAGATGACACATTGATCCTGAATGTGAGTTATCTCTTAATAGATTAGGAAAATTTAAGCATAGTTGCAATGTAATATTTCTAACATTGTTTTATTTCATAGCTCTAAAAGCATATTCCACTTATCAAGCTACAATTTACAAATAATCTTGAATTTCTGTTTGTGTGTATTGTTTCAGCTATAAGTACTGATTTTCAATTGTACAGTTCCAAATCTAAGGTTATAACTCTTTCAAAATGTATTGAAATAAACAGTGCTGGTAGCTTTAGTGTGGTCTTGTTTTTTTCTTTCATGCGATTGTTTCTAACACATTTATAAGATTATTTCTTTGTTGCTTTGTATGTCCCTCCCCCACGGTACAACCCCTGCTTTCACTGTATTTGATGTTGGTATAATTTGTGGAGGGGAAGGGAAAAAACAAATCGTTTAAATAGGGATACAGGTGGACCCATTGCAACAATGAGACGTACAAGTGTTATGTTGAAGACGAACTTTACGACTTTGGTGGGGGGGGGAGTGTTGGGTGGGAGGACGGGGGGGGGGGGGAGGATGGTATGGGAAGGGAAACAAAGGAGGAG
Organism: Dipodomys ordii; assembly: GCF_000151885.1. Lineage (NCBI taxonomy): Eukaryota > Metazoa > Chordata > Mammalia > Rodentia > Heteromyidae > Dipodomys > Dipodomys ordii. Next base: position 7,536,275 of record NW_012267275.1, on the reverse strand, counting down.
GCTACAATGCTTGATAAGAAATGTACTCATTATCTTGCCATGTAATTGTAACCCCTCTGTACAGTATTTTCACAATAAAAAATGAAAAAAATATGAAACCAAAACATTTGTAATTGAGTGAACTTGATAGAAATGAATTAATATTGTATAAATAGATTGGCAGCATCAATTCTCCCGTTAGTAGAAAAGTAACCAAGAATAGGAAAAGTAAGCTGGGCGTCTATGGCTCACGCCTCTAATCCTAGCTACTCAGAAGGCTGAGATCTCAGGATCATCGTTCAAAGCCATCCCAGACAGGAACGTATGTGAGACTCTTATCTTCAGTTAGCCACCAGAAAACCAGAAGTGGCACTGTGGCTCAAGTGGTAGAGCTCTGGCCTTGAGCTGAAGAGCTCAGGGACAGCACCCAGGCCCAGAATTCAAGCCCCATGACTGACCTCCCCCCACAAAAAGTAGGCAAAGTGCGTTGGTATCAGAATTCCTTTTGTGTGTTTGGAAGAGTTCACTAAGAAAACAAACTCGCTCTTTACTGATGTTTATCAAATTACCTAAAACAATGAAATTGCATTTTTAAGATTATATTAACAGATAAATAATATATAAGTTATTTTCTGGTAAATAAAACTCCTTGAGCACTGAACTTCTTCAAATATCCTAAAATTCATACTTGTTAGTCACAAAGCAATCTTTTTGCCTTATTTTTAATGTTGTTTTACTGTATTTTTAACCACTTTTAACATACTTTGTGTTGCCAACTGTGCCTGAATGATAACTCATTCATATTAATGTATAGCATGGGTAGATTATATTATTGACCTTACTTAGAATATTATTTAAAAGAAAATAATTTGTTCACTCTTTGGTGCACAAAGTATTGTCACCAGAATACTTATATATGATTTCCAATGAGATATGTTACAGAAAAACTACAAATACATGAAGTTTGCTCTATAACCTTTATCATGAATTGATATCATCTGTAGCTAAGACGTATGGAGTAGGTAATGACAATTATTTAAAATCAAGATCTTTGTAGTAAGTCTGTAATTTACCAATCTATTGTTATGAACATACTAACCTGCAATATTAATCATAAAAGTCAATTTGAATAATTTTCTTGTTAATTTATTCCCCAAGCAGAATGATGATAATAATGAACTCAGCTTCATGTTTTTCACATGTCATTTTAAAATTTGATGTGTTTAAAAAGTAATAATGAAAACGGATGAATATTCAACCAGGTTTTTTTTTTTAATTTTGTCAGTCGTGGGCCCTGGGGGTGGTCCCTGCACTCTTCAGCTCAAGGCGAGCACTCTACTGCTTGAGCCACAGTGCAACTTCCAGTTTTCTAGTGGTTTATGGGAGATCAGAGTCTCAAGGACTTTTCTGCCCAGTCTAGCTTTGAACTATGATCCTCAGATCTCAGCCTCCTGAGTAACTAGGATTACAGGCGTGAGCCACGGGCCTTCAGCTTCAACCCGGTTTTGATCTCTTTAATACAATTTCAAATCCCATTAAAAGAACTATGTCTATGTACTTATGAGATAAAACAAACTCAAAATCATAAATAACTAACAAAGCCTATAAATGCTTCCTGAGACAGCAAATCTATAAGGACTGTCATGATTTTTAGAAAAACTAGAGTTTGAATTAAAGTGAGCCAATAAATTACAATGTAAATAAGATTGAAGTATCAAAAAAAGTAAAGATTATGCATAAAATAGCCTTGTAAGTTTTATGGAAGTAAAACCTGCAAACTAAGATATTTTAGCATGAGCATTTTTTTTAACAAATGTTAATTCAAAACCTACACATAAATCAGGTCGTTTAGTTTTAAAGTACTTAAAACAATTAAAATATACTGGTGGTTCACAACTATAATAGTAGCTACTCAGAGAGTAATATCTGAGGATCTTGGTTTAAAGTCAGCCTGAGAAGGAAAGTCTGTGAGACACATATCTCCAACTAAGTACTAAAAAAGAAAGAAAAAAAGCCAGCTGTGGAACTGTTGAGTAAAAAACTCATGGACAGCTCCTAGGACCTGAGTTCAAAATCCAGGACTAGAACAAAAAATATTAAGTATTTTAAAAGCTACATTAGAGGTTTTATTGTACATGTATTACAATTAAAAGAGACACTAATGCCAGATGCTATTGTCCTATAATCCCAAGTATTAAGGAGCATGAAATATGAAGATCTCAGTTGAAGACAGTCTAAGCAGAGAAAATGGGATACTCTTAGCTCCACTTAATCAGCATAAATCCAGAAGTGGCGAAGTGTCTCATGTGGTGGACGCCAACCTACAGCAAAATCACAAGGTTCTGAGTTAAAATAAGTAAATGAATGAATGAATGAGAAAGAAAAATGAGACAGTTGAACCTTGCTATTATAAACATATTACAATTAAAGGTGTGATAGTATTTCCATTCTTCTACTATCATTATGTACATTTTTTCTTATTTTCACAAACTATACAGATTTACCTATTGGCTACTTACAAGTGGTTGCTGGTCTCAGTTAGTGTATATCTTATTTGGAGCATCTTTCAAAGTCAACCCACAAACCAGCTTCCCAACAATGACTAGTTTCTCCTTGTCCATGGCATGAATCTCACTGCTTTGCTGTTGCCTATCTTGTCCATAAGCCAACTAACTCCATGGCATTTCACACACTGTGTGAGGAGGCTGGCTATTGCCTTCCCGGGTGTGTGTGCTCCACTAACCTCACCCTTGGAACTGGAAAATGCAGAAATTCTCCAGAAGATAAAGCAGCTGATAGGTTAGGGAACCATGAATTATAAGCTCAGTAGGTCTAGTTCCTTTTTTTCCCTCAGCATTTATGTGTAAGGACTTAGGCTTCCCATATCAAAACTTAACCTTCCAAGGAGCCAAATGTCTTTTCTATTCTTTTGATTAAATCGAAGGAGTTGCTCTGGAAGTATATGTGCATTTTGAGTGGAATCACCACATTTTGAAAAATTGTGGAGATTTTGAAATTCTACTTCAAAAACCAATGGAACTTCAATCTTTTAAGGTCCATTTTTAGTTTTCATGGAGCAATTTTATTCTCTCTGGTTAGAGAAAAGAAAGAGCCCAAAGAAACAGTCTAAATCTATCAGTCATATATTTCATGCTCCTACACATACTTATTACTTAATTTTTATTTCAAAGTCCACATGCAACAAATCACTATAGTTTAGAAATAGGGAATTTATTTTCTAGTATTTAATTTCCAAATCTTTTGAGATAAGTTCTTTTAAAGTCATTTTTTCCCTGGAGACCTGAGTTATCTTACTGACATGTAAATGAAATACTTTTTTGTTTAATACATTATTACAATGTGCTGTACCATGATATGGCTAAAGCACACACACACACCTTTGTACAGGTTAGGCAAGAGCTCTATTACTTGAGCCCTGTGCCAGCCCTTTTGTGCTTTTGTGAGTTTTTCAGGTAGGGTCTCAAGGTTTAGCTTGTGCTACCTTCAGAACATAAACCCAGTTACTGGGGTTATAGGTGAGTGGCAACATAAGGTGCACACCCTGTTTTTTTAGCTAGGGTCTTGCTGACTTTTTGCCAAGATTGGCTTTGGACTGTAATCCTATTATCTTTGCTCCCCAAGTATCCAGGATAATAGATTTCAGCCATTGTAGCTAGATGGGTTGAGATTTTTCACACACAGAAATTCATTGTAGATTGCTTAACTACCATACAGTATTAATTTCCTGCCTGTAGATGAGCCAAACTTATTTCTATATCAGAATAAAATTGCTGCACAAAAACTTATTTTTCATTACAATATGTTCAATGATCCTCTTTTTTAATCTAATATTTGTCTTATTGTTCTTTTCTGTATTGTATTTATTGTTATTCCTTTTCAACAAATTTAATATCAAATATTTCATCTTTACATGTAATTTCAAACCTACTTCAAAACATATTTGTGCCTCCTACATTCCCTCAGCACCATGTATATACTTTTACTTGGCAAGTCCTGGATTTTCTTTTCAATATTTCTATTTGATGAAGACTTCTCTGATATAAAGATATATTATTAGAAATGGAAAATATATAATTAAGAAACTATATTATAGGTTGATCTTGATTGCTTTAGTGCATAGAGTGATTTATTCTCTGTTCTTCATATATTTTCTAATAATACACATTTGTATTAAGAATAAATGTAAAAATATCATTTAATATTTTCAGAAAACTGAATTAAGAGATAATAGAATATTAAAATTTAAGTTAGTCTATATTTTATGTATGTATACAATAAAGATCACTAAAAGTAAAGTCAATTAGAAACTAAATATAATTGAGTGAGGACATATTTTCCTATGTGGGCTGATTTTTTTTCTTTTTTTTCCTTTCATCTTTATTTCTGTTTGCCTGTTTTTATTTTGGGAATTTTTTGATTGTTTTATTAATTTTTGTATGTTTTGTTTTTATTGCTGTATTTGTTACCTTGTTATATTGCTGTGTTTCTCGTTTTTTTGTGACTTTTTGTTTTTACATTCTGGTGTGGTATGTTTGACACTTATTTTTGGGGTTTTTAGATATTTTTTTTCTGGGTTTTGTGTGTTTATGTTTTACTTTTGACATTTGTTTATGGTATCATTTTCTTTTTCTGTTTTCTTTGGTGGGCTGTAGCTTATTTTTCTGTCTTTAGTTGAAAATGAGCCTTCCGTTGGTTATTTTCTTGTTAATTTTTTTTTTTTATTTTATTTATTTTTGTGGTTTTTGTTTTTTCTGCTACTTTATAGTATTATAGTTATATTATTTTTCTATTTTCATATTCCCCTATTCATGCTGTTCATTCTTTTATAATATCTTTTCTTTTTGTTTTTTTGTTTTTGAACTTTTCTTTCGTCTTGTTTATATGGTTTTCTTTTTATTTACTGTGGTATTTTTTTTATATTTGTATTTATTGAGTACTTCTCTGTTACTAAACTTTTTGTTTTTTCCTGGCCGGTTTTTCTTATTGTTACTTTTATCTTATGGTATGATTAATCTATCTGGAAGGGAATTACTTATTAGTTCTTGTGTTATTTATGAAAGTATGTCCTCACTCAATTATATTTAGTTTCTAATTGACTTTACTTTTAGTGATGTTTATTGTATACATACATAAAATATAGACTAACTTAAATTTTAATATTCTATTATCTCTTAATTCAGTTTTCTGAAAATATTAAATGATATTTTTACATTTATTCTTAATACAAATGTGTATTATGAGAAAATATATGAATTTAAATGAAAATGAAAATACCATAGACTTCCTCTAAGAAGAGTTATGACAGCGTGTTTTTCACACATGATTAGACAAACATACCCAAATAGTAAAATTATAATATAAAATGTATTACTTATTGTGGCAAATTTAGAATGGGTTAGTACTCAATAATTTGACAGAAAAATAGAAATTTAACACTAATTGGTTCCTGCAATAATATGATAAATGATTTATTATGTACATTTAATATATACACAATTATCCAATATTTTGTGTATTTATGATGTATTTTATATCTTACATACAATATATAATCTATTATATTATATAAAGCATTTATATAATATAATAATATATAATGTATAAGACACTTACATATTTTTTTCTCTTTCTTTTTCTTTTTGTCTGTCATGGGGCTTGAACTCTGGGCCTGTGCACTGTCCCTCAGATTTTCAGTTCAAGGCGAGCACTCTGCCACTTGAGCCACAGCACCACTTTAGGTTTTCTGGTGGTTAATTGGAGATAAGAGTCTCATGGACTTTCCTTACCTGGCTAGCTTTGAACTGTGATCCTCAGATGTCAACATCCTGACTAGCTAGGATTACAGATGTGAGCCACTGGTGCCTAGCCAAAGCATTATATTTTGGTATTATATATGCTTAATGAAATTACTACAGCCAATCAAGTTGAAATGTCAATCATCTCATAGTTATATTTTAAAACAAATTTTATAATTATGTTAATTGACAAGTAAAAGTGTAAACTTATTATAGGCAGCTTCACTTCTGATCAGTTACTGCGAAAAAATATATATATATATTTTTTTTTATCGGTCATGGGGCTTGAACTCTGGGCCTGGGCGCTGTCCCTCAGCTCTTCAGCTCAAGGCGAGCACTCTACCACTTGAGCTACAGCGCCACTTCCAGTTTTCTAGTGGTTTATTAGAGATAGGAGTCTCAGTCTCTCCTGCCCGGGCTGGCTTTGAACCG
>NW_012267275.1:7504722-7529932 GCF_000151885.1 Dipodomys ordii | reverse complement strand
ATTGGAGATAGGAGTCTCAAGGTCTCTCCTGCCCGGGCTGGCTTTGAACCGCAATCCTCAGATCTCAGCCTCCTGAGTAGCTAGGATTACAGGCATGAGCCACCAGCACCCGGCTTCGAAAAAATATTTAAAATGAATTTTCTTACTAATCTTTCCCATCAAAAATTATAGGGACCTTGCAACACAATAGGTCTCCCGAATTTACTGCTTTAATCTAACTGAAATTTTATTTCAGTTTAACCCCCTGCCATGTTCTCTTCACATTAAGCCCATGTAAGTCACTATTTCCACTCACAGCTTTAAGCACTTTGTTTTTTTTTTGACTAAAAAAAAGTCAGATCACATAGTTCTGTGTGTCTTCTGTGCTAGACTTACACTGCTAAACATGTTTGTCAAGTTCAAATGTCTCTCTTGTATAAGCTGATCTAAAAAAAAAAAAGCAAAAAAAACAAAAAAAACCCTGCTCAATCTGAGTCAAAGCCCAGTAGCTTTGTCTGAAGAAATTAAACAAGTGAATTTAAATGAAAATGAAAATATCATAGACTTCCTCTAAGAAGAGTTATGACAGTGTGTTTTTCACACATGATTAGAAAAACAGACCCAAATAGCAAACAAAAGTGTTCAACAACTGTTCACACATTATCAGTTGATTTATGACCAAGATGACATTGTGATAAAGTGCAGTGGAGAAATAACAAACCACTTGAAAAATGTGATTATATATAAACAAGGAACAAACGACATCTTCAACACAATCACACCATTAGAAAAGTTCATATCCATGTGAACATATACCGTTGCAAGGGGAAATTTCAACCTTTAATTAGTACTTGAATTAAGGACTGTCAAAATCATCATTTCTGCCATTTCACACCCCGGTAATAGACTTCTATACTTCTCTATCAAGCAAGACTGGAGCATATTGTGACCCTGCATTTCTCATAGACATGGCGGCTTGATGAGGATGAGAAAAAAAGAGAAAGGGAAAACTTTGGCAATCACATGGAAGGGAGAAAATGTTATGCATAGTAAATACAACAAAAAGAGAACATCTTTTGAAAGCAAATGGTCCCTAAGTGAGGCCACCAACAAGATACTCTGGGAGAAAATTCTTTGGGAGAAAAAACAGATGTTATGTCAAAAAATGAACTTTACAATTTTGGCCAGGGAGGTGGGGGGGGTGAGTGGGAAGAGGGGAGGGGGGAAGATGGAAGGGATGGGAAGGGGAAACAAGGGAGGAGGCAACAATGCTTGATAAGAAATGTACTCATTACCTTGCTCATGTAATTGTAACCCCTCTGTATGGTATTTTCACAATAAAAAAAATGCTTTGGGAGAAAAGATGGCAAGAACTAGCCCACAAAGAGACACCTTTTTTAAATTTTTTTTTAAAGAGACACCTTTTATAAGACACGTGCAAATCAAGAAGAGAAGTTTATCTTCTTGGAGTCTGAATGCATTTTGATAGTGATTTGTTTTCATCAATGTTACCAATGAGTCAATATCATGCATGTAAAGAAAAAGAAATATTTCAGGGTACATATTTTAGCTCTGAAAAAGTATGCTAATCTCAGTAGTTTATTGAAATAACCATGACAGCTACTAAGTAAGAGCTATCATCATCTAAAGGATAAAATACAGATCTTCACAATAAAGTCCAAAGTATCTATTTTCTACTCATTTAGTTCAAAACATTTTGGAAAAGATCAGCATGCATAGAAATATGTGTCTCCTACTAGAAGCATTTAGTTTAATTAAATAACAATTCATATATCAACTACATACTATTGGCTCCCACTTTAATAGAAAATTCTGAAGGAAAGAAATAACAAACAAACAAAAAAAAACAGATTAACTAATGGTTCTAAAATGCCTGAAAGTAAGAAGACAAACATGAAACTTATTAGAATTCTTAAATTTTCTCTAAGAAATTCTTTAAAATTTCCTCAAAATTCCCTGAAGTCATTCTATTATATACCTAGCTTAAAAACCCTATGACTTTTGTGGGTCTTTAAAGCTTGAATTCTAAATTCCAAGCTGGAATATATTTTCTTTTTTATTGGAAAGATGCTGTACAGAGAGGTTACAGTTACATGAGTAAGACAATGAGTACATTACTTGCCAATCATTGCTTCCTTGCCAATCATTCCCTTCCTTGGTGTTGTCCCATTATCTCTTCCCTCCCCCACCTTCCCCACCCCTCACCCTATCCCCCCACTAAATGTTGTAAAGTTCGTGGAATATATTTTCATAGTGTTTGATTTATGGCCAAATCAAGTCCATCATATTGCAGTTAGGAGTTATATGGGACTCCTATCTTCTAGAAAAGATTTGGCTGTTTCTTTTAAACATGTATTCATTCAGTGACTCTATAATTAATTTCCAGGATAAAAAGAAAACATAAGCCCTTTAAAAGTTTACAAGTTTATTCATAGCCACATAATATTCATAAGGGCTAATCACTGCTAAAACAAGCACACCACACACAAAACATTTTCATCTATGTAAATAGATGAAAGGTAATATGATCATGGGATGCAATAGCATACAGTCACATAAAAGTTTGAGCTACAAAAGACTGAAACTTACAACCTGAAGATGTAATTTGAGATTAAGAAACTTCAGATGAGAATTTGGTAGAAGTTGTTATTGGAGTCAGGTGTTAGAAAATTATTGTCACTATGTGGAACAGAATAGAAAACTATAAGGAAACCTTGAAGAAAACTGTGAGGTAATGCAAATAGGGTATATTCTGCTATGCATGGTAGTTACAGCAATCTATTTACTTGTCACCAACATGAAATTTAAAAATAAATTCCTTCATTTCATTTTCAGAAGCAGTCCTCAATTATTGAAAATAACAAAAAGAATAGATTTTTCTATTGTTTCAAAGATAAAGACATTATTTTGTCCTTTCTGGTAAAAAAAAAGGTGTGGATTTAGAAAGGAATAGTATTGATTCAAGCCCTTGTGTTCATATACTTTATGGCTCCAAGATGATCTCAAGCTTGGGCTCTGTAGCTACCTTCTTTCAGTCATGTTAAGCTTGAATGGAACAACAGGCTATAGTGGAAATTCAATTAAACTATCCCCTTGAGGTGATTGACAGACAAAGTGGATTTATTTTTCCTTGAAAACTGATGGAGGATATTATTTAACTTTGCTTAGTGTTGCTAGCTATTTTAAAGAAATATTACCCTATTTTGGTGGTCAATAGTCTGTAAAGGTTTCAGGGTTGGAAAATAATAATTTTCTCAACCAAATTCAGTTCCTCAATATAAGCTGGCCTTTAGCAAATATTATATGATCTCAGTATACTTTTAAAAATTGGTATGATCTATCTTCATAATCTATTATAAGAAAAAGCAATTTCGCTTATGAACAGAGGAAGAAAACTTAGCATGCTTCATCATTTGTTTAGGAAAGCTCTGAGCTGCCATATTCACAATAGAACTTTATGAGTTGATAAATATTTTGAACTTTGCCAAGCAATGGAAGTCTAAAGTAAATACATAAAGAGAGTTATACAGGCAAAAATAGGTGATGAAAGATTTTTGAAAGATGAATTCCAGTGCATCTAAATGAATTCAGGATTTCCATGAAATATAAATGTTATAAAATATAATCAAGTATAGTTTAAAAACTTCACACAATTGATCAATTTGTTGAACTGATGACAGACAGGTTGGCATAAAGACCCTTCAAATTGCATAATGGATCACAGATTTGACTCCATTTTAGAAAAAAAACATGGAAAGGTTTTGTAATATGTAGATAGATAGACTTTATATTTGAACAATAATTTCAGGAATGGGCCAATTATAGGAAGTTTGTAAGTTTTTCTGGGAACCTTGAAATAAATAATTGTAGAACCCACTAAAAGCTGTGGGGAAGTTATAGCATAACTTTCAATCTCCAAGCTAGGCTAAAAAGAGTTTAAAGAGGGTTTGGGGATGGCGCTATGTAGGTCAAAATTCTCTAAATATCATTGTACAAGTCAAGGGATTGTTTTCTTCACATGTAAAATGATTATTTGCTTCCTTCATTATTGAGCTTTATCACTCTCCAGCTTCAAAATGTATTCATTAGATTTTTCTCTCTATGATTTCTCATGAGAAAAATTTAAGTGTTTAATTTCTATTCATTATTATAAAAAAATGTCATCTGTTCTAGGGAAGAAAATTCAAGAAAACCCAAATCATCACAAGTAGTGCCATTTTACACGGAGAATCTACTCCAACTTCTGTGTTAACTAAAGTAGAAGCAAAGCAACATATCTCAATATAGCAAATATGCCATAAATCATTATCAACTACACTTGAGATATTTAAATTGCAAATCTAAGACCGATCTTCACTTTATTTGGGAGACAATAGTCATATGAAATAGTTAAATACCAATATATCTGTATTTAAAAGATAACTTAGTTTAAAAACCCTGCTATTTACATCATTTATGGTGCAAAAAGCAAGTTAGGAACAAAGCAGTAGAAATAACAGCTAGAATGTGTGTTTGAAGGACATCTTTTTATGTAAAATCATTGTTTATTCAACACTAAATTGGCTTTATGTTTTTATTTTTATAGTTTACAGAGTTTCTCATTAATAAGGAAATACACTCAACCCATTGTACAGTTGGCATCTTGTGTATACTGTGCGTATAATTTTATTTTGTGATTAGTCTGTGTGTGTGTGTGTGTGTGTGTGTCTGTGTGTGTGCCAGTCCAGTCCTGGGGCTTGAACTCAGGTCTTGAGCACTGTCCCTGAGCTTTTGCGCTCAAGCTTTGCAGACTACCACTCCAGCTCCACTTCTGACTCTTTAATGGTTGGTCAATTGGAGATAGAGTCTGATAGCCTTTCCTAACTGGGCTGGATTCAGGGCGCCAACATCAAATACAGTTGAAACAGGGGTTATACTATGGGGGAGGAACATACAAAGCAACAAAAAATCACATGGTACATTGTGTACGTTAGAAACAATAGCAAGAAAGAAAAAAACACTTGTGTCAATATCTTGGGGTTTATTTTGCTTAACATCATCTTATCTGATCATATATACATAGCTTTTGACCTTTTCCATTTGTCCCAGACATATACTAGTTATTGCAAATAAGGGAAAGCATGGGACCTATGTTTCTTTGGGCCTGGCTTACTTCACTTAATATAATTTTTTCCAAGTCTTTCCATTTCCTAACAAATGGGGCGATGCCATTCTTTCTGATGGAGGCATAGAGTTTATATATATATATATATATATATATATATATATATATATATATACGTATGTATATACATATATATATATCACATTTTCTTGATCCATTCATCTACTGAGGGCATTGGTTTGGTTCCATATCTTAGCTATGCTGCAATAAAGATAGTTGTGCTGGTAGCTTTAGTATGGCCTTGTTTGTGATCATTTGGGTAAATGCCCAAATGTGGGATTGCTGGGTTATAGGGGAGCTCTATGTGGAGTCTTTTGAGGAACCTCCATACTGCTTTCCAAAGTGGAAGGAATAGGAGCTCTCCTTGGTCCCGCCTATTTCTTGACTGGAAGATATCTTTCCTCTTTTTTGGGAGAAAAAACATTTTTGTCTAGAAAAAAAAACTATCTTCTTTTGCATCTTAGCATCGTCTACCAATTTCTATTAAAGCGATTAGTGGCAATTTGTATTAAAATCATTTTTCTTTTGGATTCTGATAATAAAAACTTTGTTCATCTCATTAGAATATAAAGTCTCTGAGGCCAAATAAATTTTTCTTTTTACATATTTTCAAATAAAAAAACCTAAATATTCCTATAGAAATCAGAAGGAAGCAAAAGAATAAACCTGCTCCAGAGACACTCAGTATCAGCAGCAACAATATGGATGGTGGTTGTCAAATGCTTTACGGACTCTTGCATATTATCAAGAGAAATAGTGGCAGATCAAATCTCATATTTGTGAAAGAATATTGCAAAACCACGGTTAAAAATAGTAGTAAGGGAAAATTAGAATCATCTAGGATTTAAGGACAGTAATGTCTTAATAGAATAGTTTCTCCTTACATCTATGAGAATGAAAAAAATTGAGTGGATAGAAAGCCAGAGGCAGAAAGGAAATGAAACATTAATTGCTTTGGGAATGTTGCCTAAGTCGTGTTTTTTTTTTCTGCATGATAATCCCAATTTTATTACTTCTATGATTTGGATTCCTCTATCTGAAACATGACTGACAAAAGTAATGAAACAAATGCCAGATAAAATACAGCCTTTATTCTCTGAAGATAATACAAATGGGAACAAAAATGTCTCCAAATTAAGATATTAGATTATTAAGGTGAATTCTTAGAATAAAACTTGTATGGGTTCAGAAAGATTTTTTAGTTTCTACATTTTTTTCATTTATACATGTTTCTTTTGTCTGTTCATGTTTTCCTACAGTTGTTCTTGGTTCGTTAGATTTGTTCATGCTCTCTGCTTATAGATCTGTACCTCAGATTTACAAACATCAGACTTCAGATGTTCTTCCTGAGAACATCTAAGACCAATTATATTCTTCTACTCAATGGTCATTCTTTTTAAAGGAGAAAACCAAGAATTCATATGACTTCATTTGCTTCACAACATAACCCTGACACAGGAAAAAAAATTCAGTATCCCTGAGAACCAATATCATATAAAAAAGTAAATTAAAAAGTACATCAATTAAAATCAACCACAAATAACAATATTAACATGACTTTACAGTTAGAAAAATTGTCATTTATTACCATTAAAATGTTATTCATATGGGGTGATGTGAAAAATGTTATCAGCTTTTATAAGTGGTGTATATTACTAATCATTTCCATTTCAAGATGAATACCCATACCTGCTTAGTTACGTCACAAATCAGTTTTTCCTTTCTTTGGAACTGCAAGTGTGTTCCTTTTGTATAAAACACAGTATTGATGAAAGTGGAATAATGCTGCTGCTCTCTACTGTTGGGACAGTAGAGAGCAAGTAGTTCTTATAAGTAGTTCTTTTGCCCGAAGTAAATATTGACTAGACTGAACTGCACAGCAATTTCTATAAAGCACTTCCAGATTTAGTAAAGCACTGGGAAGAAATCCTCAAGTTGTGGATATTTCCTTCTACTTGTATTTTTAATCTTTTCCTTATCTACCAGTGATTTAGAGCATATACAAGCGTGCTTTGAACAACTTTGATACCCATAGCCACCTTCCTTTTTATAAACTTTGCTTTCAGAGCCTGGCACACTGTGTATCCAACAGTACACTACTAGTAAAGTTAAAGAAACACCTCTCTCCAGTTTGAAATTTTCACCAAATGAAGATTCTTAAAAACACAGTTAGAAAGCCATGCATTCTGATTAAAATGATTATTTCAGATTTTTCTAAATTCTTCTTGGACAGATTCAAGAGATTTAACAGCTAACATAGTTTTATCTACTTTAGTATTTTTTTTATTGACACTGTAGTTTTAACTCAGGGACTTCACACTTGCATTTGACTTGCTTACTTGTACCTGGTTTTCTACTGTCCGAATCACACCCCCACTTCCAACCTAGATATTTGCTGGCTATTTTGGAGATGGAGTCTCACAGACTATTCTTCCTAGCTTGGCTTCATAGTACAATGATAAGATCGTATTGTTCTGAGTAAATGGGGTTATAACCTAGGCATTTCCATGATTGGTTCAAACTTTCTTAAATATTGTTTAATCATAAACTTTATTTATAAAATTAAATTTTTCGCAAGGTACTGGTGGCTCACACTTGTAATCCTGGTTTGAAGCCAGCTGGGGCAGGAAAGTCTGTGAGACTCTAATCTCCAACAATCCCCACCAAAAATATGGACTTGGAGCTTTGGCTTAAGTGATAGAGTGCTAACCTTGAGCAAAAGAAGCTCAGAGATAGTGCCTAGGCCCTGAGTTCAAGCCTCAGGACACACACACACGCACACACACACTCTCTCTCTGTCTCTGTCTCTCTCTCTCCCCCCTCCTCTCTCTCACACAGGCATACACACACACATACAAAAATGTTTAATATTTGATTTTAAGTCAAATGAATAGTTTTTACATTTTAAATGCTGAGAGAAAATTACTTGTTAGATTCATAGTGTAAGATAAAAAAGCATATATTGATGGTTAATTTAGCTCTAAAATAAATTTCACACATTACATTTGGTCTTTTTTCTTTGCTACAGAAATGTTAATTTTTGCTCTTTTTTCAATGTATCTTCTGGTCTCTTTAATCTTTTTCTATTTTTATCTCTGTCTCTTTCATTTTTTCTGGAATTGTACTACTAATCTTTCAAAGTCTCCATCAGTAGCAAGCATTTGAAGTGCATAGATAACAATTGCATTTACATTTGCTAAAGTATTAATTTCATTATAACTAAGTATTCAGGATTAATTACCCATTATAGTTTATCCAAATATTAGCACTACTGCTGCTGTCAACATAAAATGTTCAAAGAAGCACAGTACAATGTTATATCAAGGTGTAGAAAAAAATAGAATGAACTAAGCTATCAAATTAAAACAGAGGTACGTTGTGTGTGTGTGGTGTGTGTTTGTTTGTGTGTGTGTGTGTGTGTGTGTGTGTAATTGTAGGCATGCTTCACATTCCCAGTATATGAACTGAAATCACTTTTTCTTGTGCTGGTTCTGAGCCTTGATCTCAGGGCCTGAGATCTGTCCCTAGGTGTTTTTTTGTTTTTGTTTTGTTTTTTCTTTTCCCCTCAAGGCTAGTACTGTTCTATTTTCACTTTTTCATCATTAATTGGAGATAAGAGTCTCACTGACTTTGTTGCCAGGCTAAGTTTAAACCATGATCCTCAGTTTTCAGCCTCCTGAGTAACTAAGACTGGCATGACTCATAGTACATAAAATATCATTCCAACAACACGATGAAATTTCGTTTTATAAAAGTTTTATGCATCTTCACATTTTAATACAAATTTTGACTAATTTTTGTAAAAAAAATAAAGAATCAGTTGTTGAACTGATTAAAGAATCAGTTGTTGAACTTATTGTCTACTTTTTATTGTTATTAATTTTTTATTGTACAAATGTTGTACAGAGGGGTTACAGTTACAATAGTAGGGTAATGAGTACATTTCATAGCAGCATTGTTACCGCCTCCGTTTTCCCCCACCATCACTTTTTCCTCACCTCCCCCACTCCTCCGGCCCCTCCCCACTCTGGCGTTATAAAGTTCATTTTCAACATAGTGTCCTGTACATCTTGTCGTCACAATGGGTCAGCCTGCATCCTCATTTAAGTGTTTTGCAATATCCCTTCCTCTCCCCAAATTACAAAAATATATATTAAAGGTGCAGAGCAACGGCATCAAATCCAGTGAAAACAGGGGTTATACCATGGGGGAAGAACATACAATAGAAACAAAAGAATTACATAGTGTATTGTAAGTACATTAAAAACACTAGCAAGAAAGGAGGGGACCTCTTGTGTCCCTGTCTTGGGGTACATTTTGCTTAACATTATTTCATATGGTCGAATGTACATAGCCTTTGATCTACTCTGCTTGTCCTAGACATGTGCAGTTATTTTAGTAGACATCTCAGGTCTGGATTATTAGAGCAAAAGCTTGACTTATTTCTAGTACTATTCTTTAGAAGGTAATTCTTTACAAATTTAATATTAGCAGGTTATATTCCCCATTTTATAGATTTGTAATTGGATGAACAGATAAAATTAAAATCAACCTTGTCTGCTTTGGAGTATCACAAAATAAATGACGATAGGGAAATAGTTTTACTTAAAGGAAGATATTTAATAGCAATATTTGTCTCATGAGGCCCATAAAAATCAGTGACAAGAGAAGGGACATATATATTTATATATGTATATATATATATATATATATATATATATGCACACATATATGTTTCCAATACATTTGATGTTAAAAATTATATAAGCATATATATGGTATTATAGTCCATATACTCTGGTTTTATATAATAACTGAATCTTTATATGTTAATATACATTATTCTAGCTTTGACCTTATAACAGCCCATTTTAGTATCCTACTGATATAATCTTACTCCCTTGTCATGTAAGGACCTCCTCTCTTCTTTTCTCCCAGTGTTTCCTTGAGATAACTAGATATGATGTATGAATCTTTTAAGCTAAATGAGTGTGTGTGTGACAGTTTTACACTACAAATTTGTCTCTCTTTGTATACCTGTTATAATCTATGTAAATATGAGCTCAAGGATATTGGCATGCTGCCTTCTTACTTAAGGGTTTATCTTAGATGCTAGGCTCAGAATTAAATTCAGCTGCTTCTCAAGAAGGTACAAAAATGTATTTCCTCTCTAGATAAAGATAATTAACACACATGTAATAGATTGCACTTTCCCACCTTCATAAAAGGGTAAATTCTGTTATGTTTTGTAATCTCCTTAGTGAATTACTTGTCATGTTTATTATAGCTTGTCTTAATGTTCTTTTTTTTCTTTTTATTGTGAGAATACCATACAGAGGAGTTACTATTACATGGGCAAGATAACAAGTACATTTCTTATCAAGCATTGTTGCCTCCTCTTTGTTTCCCCTTCCCATACATCCCCTCTTCCCCCCACCGGATCCTCCCACCACCCCCCCACCAAAGTTGTAAAGTTTGTTTTTCGACATAACAACTTGTACTTCTCATTGTTGCAATGGGTCCACCTGTATCCCCAGTTAAACGATTTGTTTTTGCCCTTCCCCTCCACAAATTATACGAACATCAAATACAGTGAAAGCAGCTTCCCTTATTTGCAATAACTAGTATATGTCTGAGTCAAGAAGAAAAGGTCAGATAAATTAATGTTAGGAGAATGAACCCCAAGTATTCAAATGTTTTTTTTTCTTTCATGAAATTGTTTCTAGCATATTTATAAGATGATTTTATTTATATAGGTTTATATATATATACTTATTTAAGATGATTTATATTTATAAGATGATTTCTATGTTGCTTTTATGTCCCTCCCCCAGGGTATAACCCCTAACTTAATGTTCTTTACTAATCAAAATGGACCATTATTTCTCTATTTTGTGGAGAGTTTGTCCTTGATTTGCAGATTTTATTTTTAACGGTTTGTCCAATTTTTACCTACAAATATGTGTAACAGCTTTAAAGGAAGCCAGTACCAAGAATTACTACAGGAAGAAAGCAAATGCGTTATTAAATGCATCACCATGTGGTGACAGATGACAGCCTGATACTTACATTAAAAAAAAACCCTTTGGTAAAACTCTTTTATGGCTTCTTAAAATTTAAGAAGTACCCTTTTAGTAGAAGGGAGTGAGAATTTTTGAACAAAGTAATTATAGAAGTCCGCTCTAGACAAAGGCCATTTTAGCCATTATTTGCAAATGAAGGTATTATTCAATTCTTGAACGTAGTAGAGCACCACCTAAAATCAAGTATGTAGAGTTAGAGCCAAGAACCTAAAGCAATTTGTTTTTTCCTAAGCAGTCTCCATGAAGGGTGGTTAAAATGTGTCAACACAAGGTTCATGGTTTGTAAACTGAACCCACAAATTCATGTGTTATAATATTTGGAGGCAGAGCTTATTGGGAGTACTAAACATTGAATGAAGTAAAAAAAAAACCAGAAATCTCCTTTTGCCTATTTATAACTTACTCCTAGATAGTAATAGAAGTAGTTTGATGTCATACAGTAACTTCTTCTGGCTGCCTGGACTACATGATATTCTAACATTTTGGATAATGTATTATCAGAGTCAGTTTCATTTTGTCAGATTTAGTTTTTTTTGTATATAGTCTCGATTTCAATAATCAACATTACAAAAATAACATTAACTTTCCTATGATTTCTCATTAGAGACATTCATTATTGGGAATATAATTATCTATTTTCATTCATTTTTATTTCACAAAAAAATGCTATTTTTGAAAGTATAAGAGGAAGCCTTGGAGAAAAGTCATTTGTGTATCAGTTGTAAATTTAATAAGTACTTTTATTTTTTATTTTATTTATTTTTTTTTTTTTGGGTCTGGTGGTGGGGTCTGAACTCTGGGCCTGGGCACTGTCCCTCAGCTCTTCAGCTCAAGGCTAGCACATACCACTTGAGCCACAGCACCACTTCCGACTCTATTTTTTTTCTGCTTATATGGTGCTGAGGAATCGAACCCAGGACCTCATGCATGCAAGGCAAGTGCTCTACCACTGAGCCACCTTCCCAGCCCTTAATAAGTACTTTTATATGTCAATTTATGTTTCATAAAGATAATGGCCTTGGAATACGGCTCATGTACTGCTCTTGACTCTCAGAGACTAAGTTAGCCTGGTCATTGGCTTATGTCCTGAATCCTTAAAAGAACTTTGAGTTATTCCAGAACTGTTGGATGACCAGTGTTGGTTATGCTTTGCTATTCATCAATAGAAAAATGATGTACATGTAACAGCTAGTAATTTCGCAAACATTGTAAAGGTGCTCTGATGTGATTTATAAAATATCCAATAAACTCTTTTTTAAAAAACTAGTTGATTATACAATTCTAGGAGAAAACATACAATGCCTATGAAATATCTTGAATTGTTCATTGGGTTAGAAAGTGTTACCCCCCATTTCAAAACTTATCCCAAGCATTTTTTCACAGACTTTGATGTAGGCTGAGTTTAATATTGTGTGCTAGTAAGCAGAGCACAGTGCCCCACCACATGTCTTAGAAGCCATTCCCTATGATGAATCATAGTCTCACTCCTTGATAGAAGATGCTAATCTATGGCTTAGGCATGAGCAGGTTGACTGTAAGTAGAGCAATTAAAGTTTTTGTGAAAATAGTGAAACATGTATTTGTTTGTTCATGTCAAATATGTTCTTTTTTGAAAGAAATTTAAAAGTAATGCTTAAAGACTATTAAGTGGCCAGATGGTGATGGAGACCAATATGCACTTGGTGACAAAATAGGCTGAAAAGGGATAATCAAAGATTAAAAACAATAGCATTAGAGCAGCTGAAACCCTACCTTTATCTGTCTCCCAAATGCTTCTGTAACCTCACCTTTCTTCATGTATTTGTTGTTTGTGTTGCTCTTCAAGTACATGAGGTAAACTAGTGTTATTAAAATAAAATACTTCTCGTCTGTAGTTTTCTAAGTTTGATTCAAATTTCTCTTGCTCAAAAACAAGACTCTGGACAATTTTATAATTGCTCATAACAGAAACAAGAAATTCTAGCATTAGCCACCTAGAAAAGTCATAACATTTATATATTGGAATTTTATACAGATAGACAAAAATCACAATTCAAAAAATAATAGTTGGGGTTGGGAAGTTGGCTCAGTGGTAGAGGGCTTGCCTCACATGCATGAAGCCCTGGGTTTGATTCGTTAGCCCCACAGAAAAAGCAGAAAAAAGCCAAAAGTGGTTCTGTGGCTCAAGTGGTATGGTACTAGCCTTGAGCTGAAGAGCTGAGGGACAGCGCCCAGGCCCAGAGTTCAGGCCCCACAACAGTAAAAAAAAAAAAAAAAGTCTAGGAAACTACTGATAATTCTACATTAAATTGATAATAGAATAGTATTTTTCTGTTAGTAAGTACTAAAATACAAAAGAACAAAAATTATAGAAGAGAATACAGCATTGTACTGACTGTGGCAGCATCAGATAGTGGGATTAAGTTTGATATTTTATTATTCTTTATTCTTTTCTCTTGCTCAATAATGAACATATATTACATTTATAATAAGAAAAATGATTTGCTTTCAAAAATATTTCTGTAATTAAAAAGCAATTTAAGTTTTGCAAAGAAAGACAATCCATTTGTTCTTAAAATTAGTCAAAAAGAGAAAATAGATTAAATTCTCATACTGCTTTCATAGAAAATGTTCCTGGGTTTCTATACATTTATTTCTCTTTTTTTTATTGTGAGAATACCGTACAGAGGAGTTACAATTACATGGGCAAGATAATGAGTACATTTCTTATCAAGCATTGTTGCCTCCTCTTTGTTTCCCCTTCCCATCCCTTCCCATCCTCCCCGCCACCCCCACCCCATCCTCCCTCACCAAAGTTGTAAAGTTCATTTTCAAACATAACGACTCGTACATCTCATTGTTGCAATGGGTCCCCCTGTATCCCTAGTTAAACAATTTGTTTTTTTCCTTTCCCCTCCAAATTATACCAACATTAAATACAGTGAAAGCATGGGTTATACCATGTGGGAGAGACATACAAAGCAACAAAGAAATAATCTTATAAATGTGTTAGAAACAATTGTATGAAAGGAAAAAAAAAACAAAAAAAACCACATTTGAATACTTATCTTGGGATTCATTCCCCTAACATCAACTTATCTGACCTTTTCTGCTAGACTCAGAAATATACTAGTTATTGCAAATAAGGAAAACTATGGGATCTATGTTTCTTTGGGCTTGGCTTACTTCACTTAATATAATTTTTTCCAAGTATTTCCATTTCCTAACAAATGGGGCAGTGTCATTCTTTCTGATGGAGGCATAGATTTCCATTGTGTATATATTTTTCTTAAAGAGTGTTACATTGTATTCAATTTATAAAAAGCAAATATAAAGACTGCAACTGAGGATAATTTTTATTCTAAACAAAATTTCCTTTTGTTTCTGTATGGTATTTGTACCGACTCCAAGACCTACTACGGTTTAAGAAGATGCTTTGGCTTTAGAAACTTGTACTATACTGTTTTGAATTCATGATTATTAAATCCATACTGATTGTATTTAGGTTTAGCCGTTATAAGACCTTTGGATTCACACAGAAGCTGGACGGCAAGTTGACTGAAAAATGAGCAATCTAGTTTATTATATAAAATCTGTGAAGTCATTTCTCTATAATCTAATGATAGTTAACTACAGCAATTATTCACCTCTAACATGCCAACTACTGCCATGAAAAGAAGATATTGAAAAAATACATCACAGTTAAAAGAGTTATTCTAGTTATTATTTACAGAGTTTCTAGAAAAAATATTTCTAATATTATCTCTGTGTTTTGTGGAATTACTAAATATTATTGTCATGAGAAAATCAGATGCTTGAGCTTGGAAGATTTCAAAGCTTTCTCTAGCAAAACAAACATAACATTTTTGTTATGTAAAGCATTTCTGAATTTTATAACAGAGATGATCATTTTTTGGTCTTATCTTGGACTATACAATATGTCTCATGTAAATTCTAATATTAGTTTGACTGAAATACAAGTTGATAATAGCTAATGATTGGAGGCACAGCGTGGAGATACTTTCCTGGAACTGAAACCTTAATTCGAGGATTTTATTATATCTAATAGAACTTAGTTTTAATGTGACATTAAAACAACAAGCAACAAACTTCAATGCAAATTGAAATTCTTGAAAATTACAAATTATTGAGCCTTAAAGGATGTTATCAATAGAGTAAAAAGGGAGACACAGAGAAAATTCTTATAAAAATAAGAAATTAACATATAGAATATATGAAGATTTCATAAAATTCATCAAGATAAACAGAAACATTTAAAAATCACTGATATAAATAGATACATTTCCTAAGAAGTTACATAGCCAATAAATCACATGGAAAGTGACTCAGAATGATCAGTCATTAGGGAAATTAGCACCAAAATCCTCAAAAGATCACTTTAAGTCTATTAAAATGATTATTGCAAAAATAAAAAGAATGAGTATAAGATTGTTGGTATCTGGTAATGGGAATATAAAACAGAACAGAATAAAGCAGAACAGATGCTGTAGAAATATTTATGGCGGTTCTTCAGAAATTCAACTTGTGATGCAACAATTTCTCTTCTAAGTATATGCACAAAACAAATTTAAAAGTGAGCAATCTAATTGTTATTTGGATTCTTATGGCCACAGCACTGTTATGTAGAACATCTAAAAGTCAGAAATAATAGAAATGTGCTCTGATCATACAAAAATCTAACCTGCAGCTAATACATTACATTTCATCCTTAAAGTGGAATATAATTTTGATGCATACTACAACTTGTAAAGCATAGGAGAAATGTAAGGACATTGTGTCAAGTGAAGTGAAGCTGATACAAAAGACAAATCATGTACAATGGCATCTTCATAAAGCCATGTATGAAATATAGTTAAATACATAGAGACAGAAAATGCAAACCAATGCCTGGGAGAGAAGACAATTGGAAGGTACTGTTTTACAGAATTGTAAATCTGGAATGATGAAACAGTTCTGAGACAGATAAAGTCAATGGTTGAACATTAATATATATGGATTTATGGTGACACTGCTAAAAAAGAAATGTACTCATTTTCTGACTTATGTAACTATAACCTCTCTGTACATCACCTTTACAATAAAAATCATGAGTTTAATACCACTAAAGTGTGCACTTAAATGGTTCCTTTCATTTTGTGTACATTCTATCACAGTGAAAAAAATGCTCCATTTCTGTAAGATTCATTTTCTTTATGTATGGAGAAAATATTCATTACAGAAAGAATAACCATTACTAAATGGACATGGCCTTTACACTCAGTTGTACTTGAAGCTTAATCTTGACAAACCAATGTCAATGTTTTACTAACATGGAAGTAACTGAGCAATATTAAATATCAACATTTGGACCCTAGTTTATTTCTGATTTTAGTGAGTGTCACCTTTCTTAAAGATGAGCTATCCCAAATGGTTCTCTTTTGAAAATGATCTGATTGAAGAGTAAATAAAAAAGACTAAGTGATCATTATCATTTTCACAAATATTAGGGAAAAAATAGCAAATTATTTTGTCTAATCAGTTTACAAATATGTATTAAGTGCGATATTTTTCATAAGCTCTTTTGAAGACAGAAGAATTGTTAATGAACAAACAGAAGGAAATATATTCTTTCTAGTATGAAGAAAGTTGGATTGAAAAGTTAAACTATATAAATATCTACCTCCTACCTATGTATAAATATGTGTAAGTACATATATGTAAAATGCACACTAAAATATTCATATATGCAAACATTATAGCTCATTGAATGTAATGAGTCATATGGGATAAAAAGAATAGAATAAGGATTTAGTACAAATATTGGCAGGAATGGAATATGAATATGTGTCTGAAATCTCATTAAGATCTCATTTACCATAGCTTCGAAGGCACTTAGAAATAAATTGAACAAATGAGATGAAAAATCTCTAAAATAGAAAGTATGAAGTGTTGCTGAACAAAGACATAAATAAGTGAAATCTGCCTTTGTTTGTAACTTAGAAGATTTAATGATGTTAATTTGTCCAATCTACCTAACATGTTAATCACTTTTAATCCAATCTCTATATAAAATTTCACCAAAATATAAAAAATCTAAAATTTGCATGGAACCACAAAATACTCAAGCAGTACAAGTATTCTAAACAAAAAGAACAAAGTGGATTATATCACTTTGCAAGTTCAGAGAAAAGTAAATAGCATCAATCTGGCTTAGAAACTTATAGAGACCAATATAACAAAATAGGGGACAAAGAATTAAACCTACATATCTATAGCCAAAATTTTTTGTATAAAGGCATCAAGCACACATACTTGGACAATGACAGTATCTCTAATCAATGGTGCTGGGAATACTAAACATCCTCATGTAGAAGAATGATTTGACTATCTCTCACCAGAAACCAGTTCAAAGTGATTAAATGATGAAGTGCAAAACTGTAATTATTAAAATAAATTGCTAAGTTGTAATTTACAGTAACGAGGTTATTTATAACAGGTAACTTTTTCTGTTGTTGTTGGTCATGGGTTCTGAACACTGGGCCTGGCGCTGTCCCTTAGCTCTTCAACTCAAGGCTGCTGCTTTACCACTTGAGCCACATTGTCACTTCTGGCTTTTTCTGCTTATGTGGTACTGAGGAAATGAACCCAGGGCCTCATGCACATGCAAGGCAAGCACTTTACCACTGAGCCACCTTCCCAGCACAACAGGTAACTTTTTTATTATTACTTACAAATGTTGAGGCCAAACATAGATCAAACTAATTTTCTCTTGCTAGTAAGCACATAGATACAGTTGTGATAATATTTCTCCATAACTTAGATTGTTCTAAATTATTCTTCATTACTATTCCCATGTAATGTTTGTATGTCCATGTTTGTTGTTCATCAACTCCCTAGGAGGCACTGGGCAATATGAAAAATTGTTAGCTTTTATCTAAATTTGGACATGTAATTACAATTCTTGTCATCATAACATTTCTTGTGTGCTAGTCCTGGGGCTTGAATTCACTGTCCCTGCAAATTTTGCTCAAAGTATAACTCTACCACTTGAGCCATAGCTCCACTTCAAACTTTCTTTTGCAGATAATTAAAGGACTCACAGATTTTCCTGCCCAGCTTGCTTTCAATTGTGATCCTCACATCTCAGCCTCCTGAATGGTTAGGATTACAGGTGCACAACACTAGCACCTGGCAGTCATGATCATTTTTTAAAAAATTACTGTGGGTCATAATTATGTTAAGGGATAATAAATCAAGAAAAAGAGATTATTGACAAGGAATACATAAAATGGGCTTTAGTAAGAAAGGATGCAATTAAGAATTCAGAAAATGTAAATGAAGCTACAATTTATTACAATTAATAAAGACAGACACAAAGTAATAAATCAGGATAAGGAATTTAGAAGTATATCACATATTTACAATCATCTGATTTATCATGAAGGTGTCATTAAAATTCTGACAGTGAGGATAGTCTTTTAACAAATTGTTGTAGGTATTTAGATATTTATAATGGGAAAGAGAACCCAAGATCTCTTAAACTACTTTCAAAAGAACTGATCCTCAAACCAGGCTACACTGAGGCTACCAGCATGACCATGCTTATTGCAGCATTGTTTACAATAGCTAAGATATGGAATCAACCCAGGGGCCCTTCAGTGGATGAATGCATCAAGAAAATCTGGTAGGCTGGGAAGGTGGCTCAGTGGTAGAGTGCTTGCTTCGCATGCATGAGGGACTGGGTTTGATTCCTCAGCACCACATAAGCAGAAAAAGCCGGAAGTGGTGCTGTGACTAGAGTGGTAGAGCACTAACCTTGAGCTGAAGAGCTGAGGGACAGTGCCCAGGCCCAGAGTTCAGGCCCCTGGACTGACAAAAAAATATAAATAAAGAAAAGAAAAGAAAATGTGGTGTACATATACAAAATGGAATTCTGTGTTTCCATCAGAAAGAATGATATTGTCCCATTCGTAAGAAAATGGAAAGGCTTGGAAAATTTTATACTAAGTGAAGTAAGCTGAACCCATAGAAACATAGGCTGCATGATTTTCCTACTTTGTAATAATTAAAATGTGTGTATAAATCTATGAGGAAACCCAATGGTTTACTAAAAGACAAGTAATTATACCTGCACATGATTAAATAGCCATCTAAACATTCACACAGTGAGAACAAAGTTGGATATTCTTAGGAGAACATCACAAGGGCTAAATAGCTATGTGCATATTTATATGTAAAATTAAGCTCATCAAAATGAACTCCACAAAATGGAAAAAAGAGCCTTTTTATAGTACTCTTTGCCATTTTTTCTTTCCTTTTTTTCTTTAGTTTATTCCCTCTGTCTCTGTTTTGTACCCTTTGTTTTGTATATAACTTCACCTGATTTGGAGAGGGGAAGAGGAAGAACATAAATGGTGGAAGAGTCATTCAGTAGTGGTGGGCATGGTAGGAAATGGTGCGAACCAATTCAGCAATGAAACACACTAGACACCTTATTGAAAATGAATTGTACAACTTGGGAGCAAGGGAAGTCAGGAAGGGAAAAAGTGGGAAATGGAGGGAGTGTTCACAAGGAAATGTACTCATTACCTGACATGTAATTGTAACTCCTCTATATAAGACTATTTCAATAAAATTTTATAAATCTAAAAAGAAAAAAAAATTGTAGATGGTTAGACTCTACCCGCTCATGTGGGCAGAAAAGTCCACAAGACTCCCATCTTCAATTAATCAGCAAAAACCAGGAAGTAGGTAGAGTGCTAACCTTGAGTGAAAAAGCTCAGCAACAACACCCAGGCCCTGAATTCAAGCCCTGGGACTGACACACATATACAAACAAACATATGTTGGATGCTGATGTAATTATGAAAGTTACTATCAAATGTTGGTAACTCCAGCCTGTAATCCTATCTATCCAGGAGGCTGAGGATCACGGTTCAATGCCAGCATGAGCAAAAAAAAAATTCCTGAGAGATTCCCAACTCCAATTAACTACTCAAAAACTTGAGTGGAGTTGTGGCTGAAAGTGGTAGAGGGCTAGCCTTGAGCAAAGGAGTTCAGGGACAATGCTTAGGCCCTCAGTTCAAGCATCAGAACTGAGGAAAAAAATTAAAAATTGAGTATAAACATGAAAGAAATATTAGAGTACATCTTCAAGGCCTTGAAGTGATCAAAACACTTGAATGGTAGAGTGAAAACTTATTGCAGTTTTCCATATGAAGATTTAGATCATCCATTCAGAAAATGGAAAAAGCAAAGGAAAGAAGGTATTTTCAATGCAAATTTATTTCATATGCAACAGATTAACACTCTGTACACAGAAAAGTCTAGCAAATCAATAAAAAACAAAACCAGCAAATCAATCAATCAATAGTTTAATGGGTATAGAACAAGAAACACAGTTCACTAAAGATAAGGAATTATAACTAAGTAATTTAAAAAAAATCATTGATCTCCATTATTAGTCAGGAATGTATACTACCAAACCATAGACAGAATTACAAGACACCTACTAGATATCTTCAAGAATAGAACCTTATATCAATAAAAGATGAACTACAAAATAACTTAGATGACATTACAATAAAAGGACCAAAGTTTTTTGTTTTTCTTGCTATTGTTTTTAACTAATGTATTTAAAATGTATGGGGGGCGGGGGGAGGATGGGGAGGGATGGGAAGGGGAAACAAAGGAGGAGGCTACAATGCTTGATAAGAAATGTACTCATTATCTTGCCCATGTAATTGTAACCCCTCTGTACAGTATTTTCACAATAAAAAAATAATAAAAATGTACTATGTGATTTTTTTGTTTCTCTTGTATGTTCTTCTCTCACAGTATAACCCCGGTTTTCACTGTATTTGATGTTGGTGCCCTGCATCTTGCATATACATTTTTCTAATTTGGGGAGGGAAAGGGAAATAACAAAATGCTAAAATAAGGATACAGGTTTACCCACTGTAACAATGAAACATACAAGACACTATATTGAAAAACGAACTTTACAATTTGTGGGGAGGGGGAAGTTGAAGGATGGGGAAGGGATGGTAGAAGAAAAACAAAGGAGGAGGCAACAATGCTCAATAGGAAATGTACTCATTACTTTGCTCATGTAACTGTAACCCCTTTGTACAGTATTTTTACAATAAAAACCATAAAAAAGAATAAATGAATAATGACATAACCATACAAATATATTCCAGTGTGAGAATTGAAAAGAAACACAGGGCAAGCATACCAATGGATAAAACAAGAACAAAAGTACTGGTGTATATTATTATAATGTAAAATGTAGCAGTGAACATAATTGCTAAGCTTTGGCCAAGACAGTGAGTGAATGTAATGTATTCACAGATGGTGTATCCTGTTGTCTGATTGCTGCACCTGAAACTTGGTTATGGGACCATTTTAGTCTTGTAGATATTCAACAAACTATCCATTCTTATTTTTTAACTCAATTCTTTGTGCATATCAGTAATAATATCTGAGCAAATATTCCAAATTCTGTAGTTTACCAGGATAATTGTATCCTTTTACTGATTTGGGCTAAGGATATCTGTTATATTGCTTGCATCCATAATCATCTAAGAAGATGTTTACATGTTATTTCCTATTGTTAATTTTTTAAATCAAAGATCCATCTAAAAATCCATCTAGACAAAATACTGCAGAGGAGAAGTTAAATATTTTTGAGAAAATTGAAGCACATAGATTAAGAAAAAAACTTCAGGATTAGATTTTGCAGAACATATTTTTACTTTAGATGACATTTAATTTAGAGCATTAAAAATTGGGTAAGAGTTGGATCACTTGACATTCTGATGTAACATTTCCACAAATATAACTTTTTTTAAAAAGTCTGTAATAGTAATACATCTAAATGAATACTTTTTCTGCTAAGCATTTATCTATTCATTGCTAGAAAAGCAAATAAACATCACTATACTGAATTTGTGTTAGTAACTGTAAACAACTGAAAATTTCATAATGGACTGATAATTATGCATCAGGGCCTTGAGAGTTTCTTTGTGTTTGTTGTATCCATTGTTGATTGTAAGAATCACTGAGAATATGCTAGAGGAAATATTTTACATTTCAAACTAATCACTTGACATGATTCTTTCATCTTTTAAGATGAAAACATATACACATGGTAGATAACTTTATTTTTAAAAACTATTTGATCCTCCCATGAATTAACCACAAAGTGGTTCAGAACTACAAAGTGGATAATGGTGTTTACTAATCATTTGCCAAATTATTGTCCTTATAGCTATGTGTTTATGCATAGTTTTGTTAATTTTAAAATCATATTACTTATATGCTTAGTATTAACTTTGATTCATTTAAAACAAGGAGAAACCCTAATTTTCATCAATTGAACCAAGACTAGTGATACACAGCCTAAAACATACAAACTCATTTATCTCTTACCAGTTCAACCGCTGGACTTTGGCAGATATATGTAGTATTTAAATATGGTTTTCTCATTTCTATTTCATAGAAAATTTCTGTAGCAACAGACTGTGAATATAGAATTTGGCACGTAGAAATGAAGTACTTCAGTAACATATATTGTGTTGGATTAGCAAATGAATGTGAATTAACAAGGAAACTGTTAGGAGACTATGAAATAAAAATATTACCTGTGACAACTTAAGACATAAAAGTGTGTATAATACAGGGATTAGGAAAATTAATCACTGACTTTGGGGAAGAGGATTCCCAGGAACCCCAAGTTGGCCTAGAGAGGACCTCTGATATTAATACCCAGGCAGCAATGTTTTCTTTCTTTCTTCTGTTGTCAACACATTACAGAACAGCACAGTGAAACCTACCAAAGACTACTTAAAAGGGATGAAATTAAAAGAGTAATACAAGTGAAACTGATTAAAGTACATTGATAGACAATTGATTCTCCTCTACTTCCTGTGTTTCAGAGGGTGCTGTTCCTCACAGCACTGCCCATGGCCATACCCAGGTATGAAGCAAGTGGGCAAATCAGGTATTTTCCCACACTGTGAGTATCAAACCAAACACAAATAGGGACATCACCTTTTGTTGAACTATAGAATTGAGCATCCAACAGAGTTTGAGTTCCCACAGCAGATAGTTGTGCTGTTTCAGCTCCCATTCTTTCTCACGTTTTTTTTTTATCCTTTCACTGTTCCTAAGTCTCCTTCCAGTAAATCTCTGGGTGACATTACTGAACCACAGTTGTCATCTATTGCTTGCCATCAGAGAATGCTAGTTGAGACACTTTCTGAAACCCACTTGGTTGCATAGAACACACAACCTCATAATTTACAAAACAATGGTAAAATTGCCTGTACAAAAAGGGAGGAAGGGGGAACAAATGCAGTCATTCTATTCAGTACACACTACATGGGAAATGACTTATGTATCTTGTGGACAGAGGTGGGAGGGGGGAACTGGGAGAAAATAAAGGGACAGGTGACATTGTCCAAACAAACAAATATACTCATTACCTGACTTGTGAAATGGTAATCCCATAGTATGTCACCCTACTAATAACAATAAAATCATATTTTAAAAATATAAAAATGTGTGTGTTTAATAAATGTATGAATAAGAAAGCTTTAAAATGTTGGCTGAAGTATACTTCTATCTTATGACTAGGTAAGATTTTGGCAAAAAAAAAGTAATGAGCCCTGAGTTTCATTGCTTGGACACAATGGTCCAATGGAAGGTTTGGGGGTTGCTAATATCTCTGAAATGAGAAATGACTGTGTTTCTCCCCAAAGGGAAGTTGTTATACAGAAGGCATTTTTACTAGTGAGAAGTCCCCAGTACCAGAATGCAGGGCTCCAAACCTCTGAAAAGATTAATTTGCTACTTAGTCCGATTTTATAACTTTTCACAGATTCTAGTAAAGAAATGGCATGCAGATGCCAATGGCAATGTGACAAGTTCGAGATCTTCTGGCACACTGCTCCTGTCAAGTGAGCCATTGATGCCTTCCGTGCCTCTGACACCACTGCCTGTGTGTGCCTAGGGTTTGTGTCCAATGAATGTCTTTAGGTCATTGAAACATGCAGTGTGTACTTGAGATGATGCAATTACTGAGTGACCCTGTTTATCCCAGCTCTCTGGGTCTCTCCCAGTCTTTGCTGAATCATCTCAGACAGTCTGCAACCTGGTTGCAGACCTTCTCACTAACATTCCAAGTGAGGATTCATCCTGTCCCCTCTGCTGTACAGTCTGTAATTTCCACACCAAAGACGTGCATCTGTGAATCAGTGACCAAGCCACAGCTAGTTTTAGGAGCCCACACTGATACTAGGAATGGCTGCTGGCTTAGCCAATAAGAAGACATTAAGATTTGAAGACAGAAAAAAGACAAGGTTTCTGTTTCTCTGCATACTAAGGTTTGATTGTAAAATCCCCCTTTAAAATATATTCACTCCACAGTAGCTATGATAAAGCTAGAGGTGTAGGAGCTCCTTGAGGACTTTGTTGCTAACCAGGTTGCAGATCTTTGATCTTAAATTGTGTTTTTGTGATGTAGCAGAATTTGTGCTTATAGATTTTATGAAAGTTTTCCTTTTCTCCTACTTCTGCTTATGAGAAAAGGATTCTTTTTCTTCCCTACAACAATACTCAGCCCCTCAAGTCAGCCTTCTGTTGTAATGTTACAAATGTATAATCTAATATTTCTGGATATACCCGATCCTTAACTATTTCCTGTTTAGTGATGTACTTCTATACCTTTCTACACAACCTAGCTTTCTCTGAAGCCATATACTGTTTGCTGTGTTTCTTCTGGAGTCTCAAGGATGACTCAGATGCTTTTAATTATCCATCTTCCTCATCCTTATTTTTTTTCTAAAACTACATAATTTACATTCTTAAAGAAATTGGATTGTTTTTTTGGGCCTGGCTTACTTCACTTAATATCACTTTTTCCAAGTCTTTCCATTTCCTAACAAATGTGGCAATGTCATTCTTTCTGATGGAGGCATAG
>NW_012267275.1:7491491-7504672 GCF_000151885.1 Dipodomys ordii | reverse complement strand
CTTTCTGATGGAGGCATAGAATTCCATTGTGTATATATACCACATTTTCTTGATCCATTCATCTACTGAGGGGCACCTGGGTTGGTTCCATATCTTAGCTATGGTAAATAATGCTGCAATAAACATAGTTTTGTGCTGGTAGCTTTAGTATTTGCTTTCACTGTATTTGATGTTGGTATAATTTGTGGAGGGGAAGGAAAAAAACAAATCATTTAAATAGGGATACAGGTGGACCCATTGCAACAATGAGATGTACCAGTTGTTATGTCGAAAAATGAACTTTACAACTTTGGTGGGGGGATACAGGTGCGGGGGCAAGATATGGGAAAGGATAGGAATGGGAAACAAAGGAGGAGGCAACAATGCTTGATAATAAATGTACTCATTATCTTTCCCATGTAATTGTAACTCCTCTGCATGGTATTTTCACAATAAAAAAATAAAATAAATGAAAATAAAAGAAATTGGATTGTGCCTGGCACCAGTGGTTCAAGCCTGTAATCCTTGCTACAAAGGAGGCTGAGATCTGAGGATCACGATTCAAAGCCAGGCTTGGCAGGAAAGTCCATGAGATTCTTATCTCCACTAAATCACCAGAACAAAAAAAACAGAAGTGGCGCTGTGGCTCAAATGGAAGAGCACTAGCCTTGAGCTGAAGAGCTGAGGGACAGGACCCAGGCCCTGAGTTCAAGCCTCATGACTGACAAAAAAAAAAAAGTAATTGGATCATGTGACATTTTTGATGTTATATGTATACATGTATAAATATATATATATATGTTTGTATGTATATAAATACATATTAATATATAAATGCACTATAATATAAAAATATATATAAAAAGCCAATAAAGATTTTGCGCACTTAAGAGAAGGACCGCATTCATGCCAATCTTTAGTAGTCAACTGCTCCCAAGATAATGAGTAGACTCTGATTTTGGAAGCCTGTGAATTAGTGATGGAAAATGAATTTTAATCATTTTAGTTCATTTTTATATCCTAATGACTTAAACTATTTCAATTTTAATATTTTAATTAAAGTTAGTAATGAAACTTAATACTTAAATAAATTATACCTATTTCCTGTGCAATTAAATTTTGCATTTTTGTATAATAAAATTAACTTCAGTGTTTCACTGTATACAGTATATATTTTTTCCCCATACCAGGAATATGACCCCTTTAGGAGGGAGATTGTATGTATAATGGCCTCCATATTATTAACACAGAAAGCTCTATCTGCCTAGTTTAATTGAGAAATATCCACATTATAGTTCTATTTTAAGGGAACATATTCCACTGAGCAAGTAAAGGAAAAATTCTAGTCAGTAAACTGTTCTTAGACATAAAACACAAAATGGAGGAAGGTTGATTGATTTCTTCTTCCCTGGTTTCTTTCTTATGTGAGCAGTTTCTAATCTTGTTTATGTATATCTCTGTATAATTATAACTTAGTTGGTGTGACTCTGTAGATGTGGAGTGTCTTATGGGACCCTAAAACACTGCTTCTTAGGAGTATTTTGCTATCATCCGTTTTTCTAAGTATGTTAACAGTTTATAGAGGTTTGGTCTCTCCATATACCATCCTCACTACTCTGTATTATTCAATAGCTTTCATTGAGTTTCTTTCTCTCCAATCATGGATTACAATATATATTTATGTCTAGCATCTACATACAACAGAAAATATGAGATCATGGCCATCTGAACTTGGCTTACTTTGCTTAATGAGATTTTTGTCAGCTCCATTCATTCCCCTGCAGATATAATTTTCACTCTTCTTTGTGACTGAATAATAGTTTATTGAGTATATGTACATTTTTGTTTTACTTATCAGTGTTAAGGCATCCAGTATGTTTTCATATTTGATTATTACAATGAATATAAATATGTAAGTACTTATATTGCATCCTGACTTTCAGGCCTTCAAACATAATTCCCAAGAATGGTATTCTGGATTGTATATAGTTCTATTTGAGCTCTTTTGTCTTTACTCATTCCACATTTCTCAATAAGGAAATCAGACTTAAGCTAACAAAGATTTTATGTTAATGTTACGTTTTTATCTGTCAATTTTACTGATACAAATTGTATTTTCAAACCAACCATTTAATCCTTTAATATTTCTCTAGGAATGATAATACCAAATGATGGTGACTCACACCTGTAATCTGAACTAATCAGGAGAATGAGCTCCAAAATTTGTGGTTCAAAGTCAGCCTGGAGAACAAAAGCTTCTGTTACTCTTACCTCCAATTAATCAGCAAAAGAGAGGTATGTGGAGGTATGGCTAAAACAATTAATCATTATGCTTACATTATGTTTGGATGAAAAGTTAAGAGCTAGCACCCCATGCTGGGAAACACAAAAAAGAAGGAAAGAAAAAGAAAGAAACAAAGAGAGAAAGAGGGAGATAGAGAAAGAAAAGAGAGAAAGGAAAGTAATATAATACCCCCTTTCCCACCAAGAGGTTTGCTTCCAGGAAGAAGGGCATCTCCACATCTATATTGACTTCTGTTTCAAATTTCCTAAGCTGTGACACTGCTATGAGCAAGTCAGAGAAGGCTTAGAATAGTTGTAAGTTTAAAAATCTAATGCTTTCTATATCACAGTGTTTTCTCTTACTATGGCCAGGAGCTGCTCCTACAAAACTTACTACCTCCCTCTTCCTTCTTATTTAATCTTGAGGAATTTGAGTTACTGTGCCATCTGTACAGAATTAAGATTTTTAAAAATGCATTTTTCTTTGGTACTTGTAACATATGTGAGCTGTTAGTAAAACTGCTAAATTATTTTTAATTTATCTTCTTTTTTTCAGTGCTAGAGATCGAATCTGGTGGCTAGGCAGTGTGTGGCATGGCTGTGGTGGCTTAAGTTGCCCCTAGCAGAGCAGTCAATGGAGCTGTGAAAACGAAGCCAAGCTTAAAGGAAAATGCAAAGAAGAGATGCCAGGAACATGAATTGGAGTTCT
Organism: Dipodomys ordii; assembly: GCF_000151885.1. Lineage (NCBI taxonomy): Eukaryota > Metazoa > Chordata > Mammalia > Rodentia > Heteromyidae > Dipodomys > Dipodomys ordii. Next base: position 7,501,701 of record NW_012267275.1, on the reverse strand, counting down.
TGTTTAGGGATGTGCAGACAATTTGCACAACCTGCTCTACAGAGGGCCACCTGAGCTACATTAGGAAAGCTGTAGGGACAAGGTTGCCTATGTGCTTAGGTGCCCAAATCCTGTTCTGGATTTCAAATTTGCTTTGGTCTATTTCATTCTTATTTTTTTCTTGCTGCTTCATTTCAGAATAGGAATGGTAACTGTTTGCCAATGAATCTTAGAAATGTGTAACTTCCTTTTTAGGGAACAATAACTGAATGATTTAGAATACACAGTCTATTTGCATTGAAAACAATAAGTAGAAATGTTTGAAAAAAATATTAAAATTGTGCCTGAACAACATCAGGCAAAGATTATGGATAAACCTCATGGGCTTCCCCAACCTTGTTAACAAAATCTACGAATAGACTTAAGAGTATATCAACCAACCACTTCAGTTTGAACAAAATAAAGCACAGAAAGTGAAGGAGGAAGAGGAGAAGAAGAAGAAAATAAGCAATAGAATTTCAAAGATTTTGCTGCTTAGGCTGGCTTTTGATTCACATATCTCAGGCCCTGGGATAGCTAGGATTACAGGCATGAGCACTATTGTCTGGCTAAACATTTTATTTTATTTTATTAAAAAGTATTCTTTACGAAAAGAAGTAGTGATCAAGAAGATGATTTAGAGATCATTGGGCCTTCTACTCCTTACATGCCCCAAAGGCGTTGCTGTTTTCACCTTCATTTCAGAGGATGCACCCACTTACTCTTTTACTGAGGACCAAAAGGATATTTGAGATGATTAAGGAAAAATTAGGTACACTAGTAAAGCCTGATATGATAAGATAAAACTCCCTTCAAAGAAGAGAAGAATCTCCCATCTCTCTCATATCCTCGCTCCTCTCTCCCTGTGTGTATACCTGTCTCTCCATCTTTGTGTCTCTGTCTTGTGAGTATATTTGTACCTCTATCTCTATCCCTGTTTCTGTTTCCGTCTCAGTGTATCTCTCTTACTATGTGTATGTGAGTATATCTGTCTCTCTCTCTCTCTCCTCCCACCATCATTATTATAAAAGGATTTATATAAGTGCACATGACCAGAGAGTTAGGTATCTGCAAGCCAGCAAGAGATCTTTCATCAGAACCAACCATTAATGTACCATGATCTAGAATTTCTAATTACCGTAGCTAAACACTCTCCTACTATTGTGTCTGATTTCAAGTTCATTTTAGTCACTTAGATCCTAGCAGGTAGAATTATTCTTAGCTTTTATCATTGAATCAGGCATTTGAAGAAACTTCATCTTTGGGCAAGTAGGTTAAGCTACCTCACCTATCAAATGATTTATAGAATGATTATAAAGAAAAACAACACAAAAACCACAAGCTGGTACTTTAATGAATATAAAAGAGCATAAACTTAATGAGCTGCATTCAGCAGACATAAGAATTAGGTAAAGCCATTAATTTAATGAGACATGTTAGTTCATAACTACCTAGTTACCTTTTTCCCCCAAGATTAAAGTGAAATTATTATGCATGTGTTCTCATTTCAGTTATATAATAATGTTGAACTTTAAATTTTGTATTTGTCAGCTATCTAGTATGTTTTTAAAAACTTAGGAAATGTCAGATATACTATATTATTGTTCTGAGATTTGAAATAAGCTAACCTAAATGTAAATGATATTCTAAATAAGATTTTAATTTAGAATAATTTTCCACACTTAAGATACATATACATGTTCAAAGTATAAATTCTAATGAATTCATAAAGTTCTGATAAATGTTATCACTCGATATAATTCCTCACTTCCTTATGCATAAAAGGGTGGTAAAAAAGAAATGGAAGGTGATGCCAGGCATAAAATCATGATCACATACATAATACATTAAATATTTTCTTTTTAATTTTTTCTTCTTAAGTTATATTTACAATAAAATCTAAGAAGGCAGAAGTATGTTTAGTTGTATGGCTACAAATGGTTTATTATAAAAATTGATTATCTGTAAGAATATTAAAATATTGCAGTTTCTATTAAGTAGTTTACCAATGCCACATTACCCCAGTGACACTCTTAACCCATATGCACACAACCCCTTACAGTGTTTTTCTCAGTCATTAGTGCTCTGACAAGTTTCTGTCATTGCCCCTGGATTATTGAAGTTAACACACAATAGGTCTGCTTCTTTCCCCCCACATTTTCTATAATCATTGCTATGGCCTATTTCATGATAATCCTAAAATGACTGCTTCAAGCAAATGAAGACTTCAGTTCAAGCAGACATAGGAGCTGCTTTATAGCTTTAAAGTAGAGGTAAGAAAACAAAATAGAAGGATGCTAAGGCAAGGCAATATTTACTGTTCCTTTACTGAGTGTTTCAGAGTAATTGCCAGCCATCTGCTTCTAGAGACACATTTCACAGTTATTTTATATACTTTGTTTACTGCCTAATTGATTAGAAAACTCAGACTAAAAAGTCCCAGTAAACACAGGTTGACTCTAAACAGACCATTTTTGAAACACAATAAACACTGTGTGGTTTTTTTTGCTAAATAATGTGATATTAGTAATACTTTGTGCATTATTTCCAAGTGTAGTAGCTCGATGAGTGGTTAATAGAATTATCAATCAAATAAAGCACATTTATCACATAGCTTATACATACCTTGTCTCATTCCTAACCAACACCACTTATAGATTATACAGAGATAGAGAAATAGAAATAAGAATTATTTCATATACTCGGATATAATTGCACTTATTTCTCTCTCCTATCAGTTGTATCACTTACCCAAGAAAACATTTAGTTTTTATTACTTTCACTTTTTCTAATATAACTCTTCTTTCTTTTGCTTTCTGCCTAAAATTCTAAAGAGTTTTCTACATAAAAAAAGATTTAAATATGTCAGATGGAATAAGATAGATTGTTACTTAAGCTGAATTTTTGTCAACTCCATGAGTACAATATGGAAAATTTAGATAACCAAAAGATAGGACCAAATGCAGTGGGATATGATTATATTCCCTGATACTTGAAGGGTTAAGTAGGAAGACTTCTTGAACCTAAATGTTTAAGGTCAACCAAGTGAGAAGATGTCTCTTTAAATAATTGTAGTTAGGTGATATAAACCTCTAATCCTACTCTAAGAAGGCTTGTGAGTTTGAGGCCAGTCTGAACAAAGTTTATAAAACCTTGTGAAAAAATACATTTGCATAACTTATTTACTTATAAGATAAATATAACTTCTACATATAAGTAAAACATGCATCCACTCTCTCTGGGACTAGTTTACTTCACTTAACACATTAATTTACAGGTCTTTACATTTCTTTACAAATGTTACAATATCATTCTTTCTAACAGACGGGTAAAGTTCCAGTGTGTGTGTGTGTGTGTGTGTGTGTGTGTATGCCACATGTTCTTGATTCATTCAATATTGAAAGGCATATGGGCTGATTCCATTCCTTGGTTATGGCAAATAATGCTGCAATGAATATAATTGTGCTGGTAGTTTTACTGTATCTTGATTTGTATATTCAAGGGAGAACTCTAATAGTGTAATTCCTTAGAATGGCAAAGTCTGCTTGTCAAAATTTCAATATATATATATATATATATATCCTATATGATTAAGAAGAATGAAAGGGGGGAGTAAGAAATAGATGGGTGACAATGTTAAAAGGGGTGATATCAATACAGATGCATTATAGTCATAAACTTCTGTGTTAAATGACAACTGTATGTACAACTAATTAAAGATAATAAAATAAAATAATACAATAAAAGGGCTGGCATAGCTCAAATGGTATTGTCCTTGCTTAACATAAGTGATGTCCTGGGCTCATAAACAAATAAACAAAACCCACTGCATTATTCTGTATTTGTAATAGTTTCATATTTTAATTGTTATTGGTTTACCAATAACAATTGGTTTACTGCCTCTTTCTCTCTGTCTCTTCAAACTCTTCTTATACTACACTTGGAAATTTGCCACATCTAGTGCTTGCATTTAACTACCAGTTGAAATAAACTGTATTAGAGTTTCCCAGTGGCTGTAGTGTAGTGCGCAGTTTTCTCAGTTAGCATGAGGGTTTGGCCATTCTTAAATATTTGAATGGGGCAGAGCAGTTGGCATGGTAGTTAAAGTAGAAGTACTATTTAGCTTATGTGAGGATGAGATTCCTGATATGATTCCTGGTGACTTTTCTAGTGATTTTCTTTCTAAGATAAAAGTTTTCACTGGGTCATTATAACATGAGTGTACTTAAGAAAACATGGAAATATATAATTAAGGAAAGAGCTGACAGTTATCTTTCTCTTAGATTTACACAGCTGTTTGTTAGAGCAGAGTAGACCTCTTGCATCAGTTTGAAGTTGATTTCAATCAACATTGATTGCCCAGTCTGGACCATTAAGTATATAAGCTGATTTCAGACAAATGATGCATGATGGATTTCAAAATCAGTGCAAGGAAACTAAAGAACAACAGGAAGAAATCAAGGGTCCTGAAGAAAATAAACTCATTTCTAACTGTTTGCTAATTACCCTAGTTTTCTTTTAAGTTCAGCAGTTTTGTTGACTGTTCGTTCCTTTAAATGCTTGAAATTAAAGGATTTTAGATGCTGTGCATTCTAAGAACTATAGAATGGTAAATAAATTAAGCCTCATAGCATTCTCAAAATCCACAAAAGCTCTATGTCCCCTGAGAATAAAAGTGGATACAGAGAAGCTTAAATACCCAGATAAAATATAGGTGTATATAAAATGGACCACGTAAGATTTAGAGATTTGAGGTTCATAGTATTTTGGTCATATTTGCATGATGCTTTTATTTTCCAGATGTTTTTAACTCTGAGTGTTCTTTTATGTAAGGCAGTCATGCTATCCTGATATCTATCTATCTATCTATCTATCTATCTATCTATCTATCTATCTATCTATCTATCTATCTATCTATCTATCTATCTATCTAGTTTTAAGGCCCCCATACTTTGAGTGTTTTACTTTGTCATCTGCATCCTTATCTCCAATAGATTCCTCAGTTTTTCAGGAGGTTGCGGGGGTGGGGGGTATCAGTTCTGTATCTGTGGACAGCGAGAGAGACGGGGCAACCCTAAATGCTAGGATTAATGTAGAAGCTGCTTCTGACAGAGCTGTATATTTATTTTTGTTGGGATGTCTGTCCTTGTGTTAGTGAGTAGAGCACTTGGAATTTGGGGGATAAAACCACTTGTTTTCAAGGTCCCCAACTTCTGAGTGCTCTACTTTGTCATTTGCATCCTGAGCTCCAATAGGCTCCTCAGTTTTCCGAATTCTGTGAGGGAAAAAAATCAGTTCTGTGGCTGTGGAGAGCGAAAGGGCAGGGAAGAGCCCTAGACACTAGGATGAACACAGTTACTTCTGACAGAAGCTGTATTTTTGTTGGGATGTCTGTCCTAGTATTAATGAGTAAAGCACCCAGAATTTGATGACCTTAAAACATTTGTTTTAAAGCCCCAGACTTCTGAGTGCTCTACTTTGTCATTTGCATCCTGAGCTCCAATACACTCCTCAAGTTTCCAAAAAGTCGGAAGGAAAAAAAATATCAGTTCTGTGACTGTGGACAGTGAAAGGGGAGGGAATACAGCAGCTGTTCTCACAGGAGCTGTCTATTTATCTTTGTTGAGATGTCTGTCCTAGCGTTAATGAGTATAGTACTCAGAATTAACAAATGTTTTAATACCTGTCCCCAAATTCTGAGTGCTCTACATAAAAGATATATGGATGATTTTCATCATAGAGGTCCTTTACTACTTTAGTTAACTCCTAGATATTGTACTTATTGTGGGGCTATTACAAAAAGAGTTGCTTTCCTGATTTCAGCTGCACTCTTCTTGTTATTGGCTTACAGAAAAGCCATTGATTTTTAATTTTATACCCTGCTACTTTGCCAAAGTTTTGAATCAGCTCAAGTAACTTGGGAGTGAAGTTGATAGGGTTCTTTAAATTCAAGATCATGTCATCTGCAAAGAGGGAGAATTTACTTCACCTTTCCCTACTTGTATCCCCTTTATGTTTGCATCTTTTCTTATTGCTCTAGCTAGGCATTCCAATATTAAGTTGAAGAGGAATGGAGAGAGTGGACATCCTTGTCTCATTCCTGAATGTAGATGAAATAGCTTTAGCTTTTCACCATTGAGTATAATGCTGACTGTAGGTTTGTCATACACAGACTTAACTATATTGAGGAATGTTCCATAATTAAAGCAGAACTAAAGAAGTGGAAAAACCTCACATGCTCCTAGATTGTGAGGATTAACTTTGTGAAAATTGCAATACTACCAAAGGCTATCTACAAATTTAATGAGATATCTACCAATATTCAAAACCCATTCTTCAATGAAATAGAAGAAGCAATCCAAAATTCATATGGAACAATAAAAGACCCTGAATAGCAAAAACAATCCTTAGCATAAAGAACAATGCTGGAAGAATAGCAATACCAAATTTCAAACACTATTATAAAGCCATAGTAATGAAAACAGTTTTGTATTGGCACAAGAACAGACCTAAGGACCAATGGAATAGAACTGAAGACCCAGAAATGAACCCACAGACCTATAGCCAACTAATTTTCAATAAGGGAGGCAGAAAAGTAGAATGGAAGAAAGACAGTCTTCAGTAAATGGTGCAGGCAAAATTGGTTAAACACATGTAGAAAACTAAAGTTAGATCCTTATATATGACCCTGCACCAAAATCAGCTTCAAATGGATCAAAGACTTCGAAGTCTTTGAAATGAAAACATTACCAGAAGTAATAGGAGAAATTCTAGGGCTCCTTGGCATAGGCCAAAATTTTCTTAATAAAGACCCAGAAACACAATAAATCAAGAAAATTTGGATAAATGGGATTGCATGAAACTGCAGATCTTTTGCATGGTAAAGAACATAGCTAGCAAGATCAATAGAAAGTCCACAGACTGGAAAAAGATCTTTACTAGCAACGTAACAGACAAGGGCCTCATATCTAAAATATACTTAGAGCTCAAAAAATTAAATCCCTCAACAACAAATCCTTATTAATAAGTGGGATAAAGACTTAAAGAGAGACTTCTCTGAAGAGCTAACGAGAATGTCCAACAGAAACATGAAAAAATGCTCAAGATCTCTGACCATAAAAGAAATTCAAATCAAAACAACATTGAGATTCCATCTCAACCCAGTTAAAATGGGTATAATCAAGAATCTAATAACAAGAGATGCTGAAGGGGATGTGGCCAAAAGGAGACCCTAATGCATGTTGGTGGGAGTATAAACTAGTTCAACCACTCTGGAAAGCCGTATGGAGGTTGCTCAAAAGACACACTTTGAGTTCCCCTATGACCCAGCAATCCCACTTTTGGGCATGTACCAAACAAGGCCATACTAAAGCTACCAGCACAACTATGTTTTTATTGCAGTATTATTCACCATAGTTAAGATGTGGAACCATCCCAGATGCCCCTCAGTAGATGAATGGATCAAGAAAGTGTGGTAGACAGATAGATAGATAGATACACATGCACACACACACACACATCTATATCTCTATCTAGCTATCTAGCTAGCTATCTAGCTAGCTAGCTATAATGGAAGTCTATCCCTCCATTAGAAAGAATGACATTGCCCCATTTGTTAGGAAATGGAAAGACTTGGAAAAAGTCTGATGAAACCCAGACCAAAAGAAACATAGATCCCATGGCTTCCTTTATTTGCAATAACTAGTATATGTCTAGGATAATCTTACCAGACAAGTAGAAAGGTCAATAGCTATGTACATATGACCATATAAGATGATGCTCAGAAAAAGGCACCCCAAGATAGGGACATAAAAGGCTTTTTCTTTGTCATTGTTGTTTTTAATGTACTGTGTGAATTATTTTCTGTTTCTTTTGTATGTATAACCACTGATGTCACTGAATTTGATTCCGGTGCCCTGCATCTTGTATATACATTTTTCTAATTTGGAGAGGGGAAGGGAAATAACAAAGTGCTGAAATAAGGATACATGTTGACCCATTGTAACAATGAGACACACAAGACACTATGTTGAAAACAAACCTTACAACTTTGAGGGTGGGGAGGAATTGAGGAGGTGAGGAGGAAAGATAAAGTAGGGGGAAAACAAAGGAGGGGGTAACAATGTTACATAGGAAATGTTCTAATTACCTTACTCATATAACTGTAAACCCTCCATATAGTACCTTTACAATAAATAGACAGATGGGTGGCTGGATAGAGAGAGAAAGAGAGAGAAATATTAACAGTAGGGCACACTTACATCTAGATTCCTGTGTTATACACCCCTTTATCAACAATCAATAAAGCAAGCAAAACTTTTCCATAAATGGAAAATATTGGTTTAGAACATTTAAACTATGTATCCTGTAAAATTTTGTGCTTAGAAATTATCTGAATTACTCTCTATATGTTTGCATAGATTTCCAAATAAAAGGAGCAATGGGATTTTTTTAAGCTACAAATAAGTGAGAGATACATGGGTATTTTCATAATGAGGCTGTTTAGAAAGCAATCTTTGCATTTTTCCTGAAGAGGAAAGTGTGTTTTAACATATCAGCCAAGAAGAAAACCTGTGTCTTTGTCTTTTCCTCTCATCAAACAGCTTGCAATTTCTTTATGATTTACAAGAAACCCTTTGCATTATCTTTCCTTTTGTATGTTTCAGGGCTATTACATCTTTGACAGTATTTCCTTTCATTATCTATAACAATTTATCATTGACCAATCAATTCTTTAAAATCTTGCTTATAGTTTTCAAATAAAGAATTCTTTGGCATTTTCTTATTTATGGGGTATGGATTGCATGTATTTAGCTAAAGCCTTACTAATGTTTTTACTAATAATACATACTAATATCGAATTCAACATGAACATTTATATGAAATAATCATATCATAGCTTGAATTTGGAATTATGACTTAAAGAACCATGCAATTTTGAATAACCTTGAGGTACAGGAGGTATTTTTGAAAATTTTATTTTTATTTATAGAACTTTCAAAATAGCAATTACAAATTCCTATGAAGTTGTACCTCTATTGAAATGAGCTCAGATATACAAGGAAGTAATTTACACTTTCCCTAGAGCTCAGATATTCTCTTTTGTAAGCTATCACGGAGCTTTATACTGGTAAAATATGTTCTTGTCATTGTAAGTACTGTTTATATTGAAATATTATTATTTCCCTTTTAATTAATCTTTTAGACAACAGGAACTATACTGAGTCTGTAGGTTTTCTACTGCCTTTATTTGTCAAAATAGCCACTGGGTATGTCTGGGAAGTGACAGGACTTTGTGATGGATACTGGCTGTTGCCTGGGGAACAAAATGGAGGAAATGCTAGTCAGAACACCTGCACCTGCCCATTCTACTTTGCCTTATCCTTAGCATTCTGCTAAGGATAAACTACAAGGCCTTGCACACACAAGGCAATGATCTTTCACTAAGCTCCAGCCCAATCCCTTGCTTAGCTTTGCTAAGATATTAAAACTGTGTATAAACTTCCCATATCTTAAAGAAAGAGGAAGCTAGAATAAATTTGAAGCCAGATTTGAAATTCACAAATCAGTATTTCTGAATACTTGATTAATACTTGACTAATCATTAAAGCCATATCAAATCCAAAAGGAAGAAAATTAGAAATGAACATTGTGAATTCCACACAAGAGGTGGAGAAACTTTTTCTGCAAAGGCCATTTTTCATGTGATGTTATTGATGTTTATGTTGCTACGAAAAAGTTCCTAGATTTGTTATAGTTTGAATCCCACTTTTGGTGGTCTTGGTTGAGTCAGACCAAATGCTTTTATAGCCTTACACAACCTGGGGAGAAGATACATGACACCCTTCATAGATACATACATGTATATTTATACGTATATACACATATATGTATTCACATACATATATATAAATGTACGTATATATCCTATGTAGTATAAATATAGTATGCACATATATACAGAGTACATATACATACTATATACAGTATTACATACACATAAATATATACATGTGTACAGTCATATATACACATACACACATATATTTATATATAGTATATATACATAGATATATTTTTTTCTTCTTTTTTTTTTTTTTGCCAGTCGTGGTGCCTGAACTCTGGGCCTGGGCACTGTCCCTCAGCTCTTCAGCTCAAGGCTAGCACTCTACCACTTGAGCCACAGCACCAC
>NW_012267275.1:7483410-7489841 GCF_000151885.1 Dipodomys ordii | reverse complement strand
CGGAAGTGGTGCTGTGGCTCAAGTGGTAGAGCGCTAGCCTTGAGCTGAAGAGCTGAGGGACAGCGCCCAGGCCCAGAGTTCAGGCCCCATGTCTGGACCAAAAAAAGAAAAAAGAAAACGTACTCATTACCTTGCTCACGTAACTGTAAACCTCCTGTAAAGTTTCTTTACCATAACATAAAAAATAAAAAAACATAAAAATGAAATGCTGTGATATTTTAAGCAGATTCTATTTCTTGCAGTTATCTTACTATCATGCCTTTCTAGTCCTCTTTATTAAAATTGACGTAAGGACTTTCTTCTTAACTATGCAGGAAGTCAAAGAACTGGAATTATCTTTGATGAAGTTTGTAAATATGTAACTTTATGCAATAGAATTAATAATATGCAGTCTTCAAGCATTATAAGATGATAGATTGACAGAGATTCTTCCATCTTGGAATAAGAGGGGAAGAGGCAGAACACGAGGTCTATCAAGCCTTGCTATGCAAGGCTGTGAAATCATTTGTAAAATCATATGTACACATATATACATATATTATATAACATACATGTTGTATATTTTTGTTTATACGTGCACACATATGTTTTATGGGTATGATGTAAATACTCTATGTAATATATAATCTAGATTATATACATATATAATCTATTTATCTATCTTTCTATATAATATATTGGTGACATTACTAACTAACTGTCACTAAGTTTCTGCTTGCATTGTTTTGAGGCATTTTGGGTCTCTCATTTATATTTTTTTCAGTTTTCTTCTATTTTCTCTTGGCTTAAGTCCCATCTATGTGTTTTACATAGTGTGTATGAATATGCCTCCTCTCTATCCCAATGTGCCATGCAAATCTATCCCAGATATATATATTACTAGAAAACAAACCATTCTAATAGATCTAGCATAAAAAAAACACATTTTCCCTCTCAATTTGCTATTTAAGTAGAGTTTAGGGAACAGTATATATTGTACTTTTCTCAGCATTTCATGGAGACAGTGTTTTTTCCTCTAGCAGCTGGATGTTCAATTATGTGCAGGCTGTCACTTGATTGATGCTAGCTGCTACTTATTCCCTTACCACTCTTATCAGGTTATATCCTATGTAGTCTCTCTAAGTTTTCTGAGCACGTATGAATGAATGGTTTGCTAAGAAGAACATCCCAAAAGCAAGTATCAGGATTTTTCAGCACGAGCATCAAAAACAGGCAGATTCTCTTCTGTTGAATCAAATTATTAGAAGAGTGTCAGAAGTGCTCATCTATATTTAAATGAAGGTTAATGAAAGTACAATCTTTCATAGACAAGTTTCAGGGAACTTGAAGACATATTTTAAAATGCATTGTTACCTTTGGCAATAATATTATTCTTTTTTATTCTTCCCCTGATGACTAACATATAACATAAATGATTTAGAAAATATATCTCTGTTAAATGTTATGTTTTTGACTTTCTGAATTATTTTGTACTTTTTGCAAATAATTTGAAAGCTTGAAACTCTATATATTTGCACTACAATCAATCATAATAATGATAACACAACCCTTTAGGAGAAAACACACACCATTAGACTAGTTCTCAAAATATTACACAAAAGAAAGCAGGACTAGACAATTAAATGTTAGAGTCTGTTAATAAACATTTTGCTAGGATTTACAATTTCAGTTTAGGGCAGGGTTTGTGTTTTAATATAGACTTAAATCACAGTAACCAATCTTAAAATATTATTCTAAAGTACTGTGAAGAGAGTATATAGCCAAGTAAAAGGATATAAATCTTAGGACTTAAGGAGGAAGTTCAAGAAATATTCGATGAAAGTAAATGTTTGACTTTAAAAACAGGTACTAATCAAATAATTACCCCTAGAACAAAATTTTCAAAGAAACAACTATAAATTGGCTACAGATTTAAAGAGTGAATTTTTCAAAGAATGGACAATAGACACATGAAAAAGTGTGCAACATATGTGGCCATAAAAGAACTGCAAATCAAAGAAACATTGATATTCCACCTCACCACGGTTAGAATAGCCATTCTCAAGAAAGTAAATAATAACAGATGCTGGTAGGGATGTGGCAAGAAGGCAACATGACTACACTGTTGGTAGGAATGTAAACTTGTTCAGCCACTATGGAAAGCAGTATGGAGATTCCTCAAAAGAGTACACATGTAGCTTCATTGGGCATTTAGATAAATGTCCACAAATTAGCCCACATTAATGCCACCAGCACAATTATGTTCATTGAAACATTATTTACCATAGCTAAGATATGAAATTAATCCAGATGCCCCTCAGTGGATAAATGTATCAAGAAAATGTGATACACACACACACACACACACACACACACACACACACACATTGGAATTCTATGCTTCCATCACAAAGAATGACATTGCCACATTTGTAAGGAAATTGAAAGACTTGGGATAAAAATCTATTAAGCAAAGTAAGCCAGACCCAAATAAACATGGCATGCATGGTTTCTTTCATCTGCAATAACTAGAGTATGTCTATACATCTACAAATTAATCTAATGGGTAGTAGACAAGAAATAATTTTACTTGGGCACGAATAATGAAACAGAATTCTAAGCATTCACACACAAAGGAGGACTCTTAGCAGAGGATCACAATAGGTCAATGGCTATGTGCATATGACCATATGAAATGCTGCTTATTGAAATTAACTCTAAGAAATGGAAAGAAGAATTGTCTTTTTTAATCATACTGTTTGCAGTTATTTCTTTTTTCTTTATTTTTTCTCCTTTGATTTATTCCCTGTTGTCACTGTTTTTTGATTGATTTATGAACACTTTTTCTTGTATATAAGTTTATCTGATTTGGGGAAGGGAAAGGTGAGATAAAGGGTGAACCAATTCAACAGTGACACTCACTAGACTCTATGTTGGAAATGAACTATACAACTTGGGGGTGGAGGAGGGAATTTCAGAGGGGAAAAACTGGGAGAGAATGATGGAGGGGTTGATACTTTGCCAAAGGAAATGTATTCATTACCTCACTTATGTAACTGTAACCCCTCTGTACATCACCTTTATAATACAATTTGCATTAAAAAATGAACATATACCAATTCTTCTATATGGGAAACATCTCAGCAAATATTACTGTAACAGTTAAATACAGCAAAACTGAGGTTCAATTTCTTATCTCACACACAAACAGAGACACAGATACAGACACACACACACACAAGTATGGGGATATACTGTATACACTATACTATATATACTGTATATGGTCTATATGCATAATATATACTATATATAGTATATATATTATATATATAGTGTATATATAGAAATATAGTATATTTCTATAAAATATATGTGTAAAATATATATGTGTATAAATGTATGTATGCATACATGTATATATACATATGATTATATGTGTATATATGTATGTGTACATATAAATATGCTTGTATATGTACACACATATAGATATAAAACATGTGTGGGTATATATACTATATACATATACTAACAATTTTACTGACATAACAAACTACTGTTTTCTAAATGGCATTGTGTTAAACTGAAAATTTAAGCCATGTTTATAACATCTATATCTAACAATGAACTTGAATTCAGAATTGAGAATAAATTCATCTTAAAAGAAAAGGAACTGGTATTTGTTTAAAATATGAGCACATTTTTAATAGACAATTCATGTGAGAACCAAATACAGAGTAAATGAATGCTATACAAATAGCCTTGATTTTGTGATTAAAATTCCAAGAATTATGAGTAATATACATGTCATATAAAGATTCCTAATATGTAAAAGAATTGACTTCTCATATATTGCTTATAATACACAAATTTTCTTCATAAATTTTCTGTTAATTTTTCATGACATTAAGCATTGTGCTTATTATATAAACCATAATTTCACTTGCCTAAATATTTACCAAAAACAATCAAATAAAAAACATGTAGTTTGAGATAGCTTGTACTAGCTATTACAATAATTGTCAAATGCACAAGAGATTTAATGTGCATCCTCATAAGAGGATAATTAAATATGATACATTTCTTCAAAAGCATATTCTTCACAAAAATGAGTAAAATACTTGAGTAGTAACCTGGATTGATCCTAAAAAATTTCAGATGATTGAAATAAACTGTATGCAGAAGAACATTTGTCATATAATTCACTTCACATGATGTTCAGAAGCTAAGAAAATAAATCTGTTTCTAAAGTTCACAGCAATCAATAGAATCTGGTAGAAGTGACTAAAAGGTGATTCCAAGACATTTCATTGGTGAAAGAAATATAGATATTAACTTAGGAACTATATATACATATAGTTAAATATATTAGCTGAAACATAGATCTATAAAGTCTTTAGTATTGCCTGCAGAAAAATTATACATTTTGATTGAGTCAAAATTCTTAAAAATGAGATTTTATAAGAAATTTGATTCAATAATTCTATGACATTTAGTCTAGTCTCTATTTGTACAATCCATGCCTCTACTAATTCTGTATATTTTTAATTACCTCTAAAAGATTGTATAGATTATATATTCTGTCTAAACAGTTATTCTCTATTTTACTTTATCTGACAGCTTATGTTAACCATCAAGCTGGGTTGTGTTTTATATAATTATATTAAATTAAATTACAAAGTATGTCATTCTTCCATATGGACTTTTTTTTAATAAGTTTTTTATTGTGAAAATACTGTACAGAGGGTTTACAATCACATGAGCAAGGTAATGTGTACATTTCTTATCAAGCATTGTTGCCTCCTCCTTTGTTTTACCCCTACCATCCCTTCCCTCCCACCTCCTCAACTACACTCCCCTGACCCTAGCCTAAATTGTAAAGTTTGTTTTTCGACATATGGTCTTGTACATCTCATTGTTGCAATGGGTTCACCTGTATCCCTATTTAAACAATTTGTTTTTTCCCTTCCCCTCCCCAAATTGTACCAACATCAAATGCAGTGAAAACAAGGGTTAAACCGTGGGGGTGGGATATACAAAGCAACAAAAAAGTCACATGGTACCTTATATAAATACATTAGATACAATAGCAAGAAAGAAAAAAAAAACACTTGAAAGTAGGCCTTTATTAGACAAGCATCACTTTTGCAACAGTCCATTGGGCTATGCCATCACTGGCCAACCTGGTTTTGAGTTGAACTTTGAAAGCGCTCACATTTCAATGCAAGGAATTCCAAGACCTATAACCATCATTAATTATCTATAAAATAGTAGCTCATGTTTGACTTCTTAAGTGACTTAATAGCAATGCACATGTAGTGATTCTAGTTGACTAGTAGGCAACAGAGTAGTTGATGATTTGGCATTTGGGTAGCTGCTTTATATTCTTTTATGCTAGTTAATTGGACAACAATTGTTAACCTATATCACATGTTCACCATGTTCTGATGATATCTTGAGCTTTCTTGAAGGGACATGAAAGTATTTTAAATCAGCCTATTATGAAAATTCACTTCATACACTTGATACTATATTTTAGCGTTTTCTTATGATACAAGTTTGAGCCATAATTCTACCACACAATAATTGGGAGAGTGGTTAGATTTTAAAATAAGTAAAATAGGATATTAATTACTAACTAAAACAAATGCATGCCTGTGTTTGCTTCTATACTTACATACATAGATAGATAGAGACAAAGAGAGTGAGCTAAACTTATAAATATATATATATATATATATACACACATGTCTCAAAGGAGATAATTACTAGTAATATTCTGTTTCTTCATAATCATGAACAGGACCAAACAAAGTACAGAAATATTCAAAACATCTCCACAAAGGGCATTCCAACATGGCCACAAATCTACAACATTGTCTGTCTGATACATCTGATTTATGGCTTCAAATAGGTTTTTTTTTAATTTTTAATGTTTATTTTATTGTATTGTGAGGATGCTGTACAGAGGGGTTTCAGTGAAGTAAGGCATGAGTACATTACTTGTGGATCATTGTTAAGCCTTCCCTGGTTGTTTCCCACTATCCCTTCCCTCCCCCCCCCATGCTCCTTCCTCCCACCCCACCCCCACCTGAAGTTGTAAAGTTCATTTCCAATTGACTGTCCTGTAGGTAGCCTTGTTGCGATGGGTCATTCTGTGTCCTTGGTTCAGTGTTTCATTATTCCCCTTCCCCTCCCCAGATTAGACAAATGTATACACAAGATGCAGGTATCAAAATCAAGTACAGTGACAACAGGGGATATTCCATAGGGGAAAGAACATACAAAGGAAACAACAACAAAAAAATAAAATCACATGGTACATTTAACATAGTAACAATGAAGGCAGACCTCTTGTGTCCGTATCTTGGGGTTCATTTCACTTAGCATCATCTTATATAGTCATATGTACATGGCTTTTGAGCTTTTCAGCTCATCTAATAAGATTA